>NC_140075.1:32124972-32421109 GCF_964194135.1 Talpa europaea | reverse complement strand
CATCTATCGACTACAGTTCAGTCCATAGCAATTCCAAAGTCTCCAGCATCTTTTTCTCTGGGAAGAAAGACTAAAAACCACCATGGACCTAGAATCTTATTATGAATTCCTTGGGTAAGAGGGGCACCTCGTGTTCAGTAATGGATCACATCTTCTTAGAGAGGATGAGGAGACCCAGCACCACAAGTGAGGTAACACATTTTAACATGATCAGAATTTCATAGTAGTAATTTCTTATACCAAGATCAGCACCCTACCCCCTTTCTCTACCATTATCCACCACATCAAAGTCAAGGATCACAATTCCATGACACAAATAAACAGATGCCTGCAGAGAAAGGTTGTTTTCCCTCACAGCCTGGGTTCTGCCTGAGGACAAGTTCATTTCCCTGCAGAACTTGGTGAGGCCCCAGAGTTGCCCATTTTGGCCACAACAGGTGCCAATGTAGGCATCACCTTGTTCTCCCGGCATTCCTGGTCATTCCCCGCTAAGTTCATTTTTTGTCCAATTGACCCAACTTTGGCAGCTACAGGTGCCAAGCAAGGCATCACCTTGAGACTCTGACCATCTGCATCACTGGGCGGATTAGCTACTTTTAAACCCAGAGGTGCTAATTTTGGCATAGGCCTCCACAGAGTATCTGTGCTGTTGTTCTCTAGGCCTGCCTTCATGTGTAGGATGGGGGGTGAGGACACACTTTCAGGTTCTCCGGGAATGCCAGAAGTACTCTTCCCTCCGTCACTGGCTTTCCTGTGGGAAAGGAGAGAATCCTTTATCTCAGAGTCAATAACAATCTTAAGGACATCTGGCTCAGAGGCTGGTTCTCCAAGCTGTTTTTCATTCTCAGAGAAGTCATCATCTTCCAAGTGTAAGAGGAGGGGACTGACAGAATCACTCTCCCCTTGGACATCAGACAACTCTTTTAAATCAGTTCCCAAGTGGCCAACCTGAAAAGTTGCCCTGTTCCCAGGTGGAAGCTTACTGATAAAAGCCCGTCGAGTATCCCCCGGGAACTCTGTTTCCATAGAGTTGGGCAGTTCAGCCAGGTTAACAGAGTCATCATTTAGTTGCTGATTAAGAAAAGCAATCTCATTGAGCAGAGAGGTCAGAGTCTCATCAGTATCATCCTCATCTTCCATGTTAGTTAGCAATTCACTGGGATCCAGTGCTGCTTCCTCTATAGCTGATGCCACTTTTCTCAGTTCCATCTCTATGCTTGAGTCTTTGAGGTCTTTCATCTTTAATTTATGAAATGAAGATTCCTTTGACTTCAGTCTCTCCCGTCTTGATTCACTCTCTTTCCATTTATACTGAATCCCTCTCAAATCACCAGAAGTCTTTTTGGGTAAGAATTCTTGTGCTTCTTGCATACTGGAAACATCAACTATCTGTGGGAAACCAGAATCTTTATTTGCCAGAAAGACCTGTGTTGAACCCAATGCCATTCGGCCATCTCTATGGTTGCCTCTGGAAGAGAGTCTACCTGACTCTTCAAAGGAATTATCTTCATTCTTGACGGTGTTTTTCAGGAGATCAGGAGGCTTGCCATCAGGAACTTCATGAGGATATCTGCTGCCACCCATATCTACCAAATCTCCTTCTGTGGCCAGGGAGGTTACATTAACAATTCTTGGCATCATAAATAAGTCGTCATTTTCTGGGGGGAGAAAAATATTTCATTTAGATCTACAGTGGTAAGCATAGCTCTCATTCATATCCAATGACCAACTATCGCAGGATGACGTTAAAAAAAAAAACACCAGTCTACACTTATCAAGAAGAGAATGGAAATATCAGTTCTTCAAATTATGAATTTATATCCGACAAGAAAATGGGTAAAAATCTAATAACCTAAAGACTCTTTGATACTCCATCATTAACAAAAGTTCTATTTCATTTTCTAGAAATCCTGCCCAAGTAACTTTTTATCCCAAGGCAGATATGCATCATGATTCTGTTACCCAATTAACTGCTACTCTGAGGGAAACTAGAGACAGCACATGTTAAGAGAAAGGATTACTCCTCCAGATTGGATTTCAAAGTATCAGTACTGGTAAGGATAGATACCCTTTCACCTTAATCAAAAATTTAGGTGCCTGGAACTTAAATCATCAAAGAGAGACTTGCTTTCCAACTCTACCCTTTCCCCTCAAAAGGAAATGGTGCTCAAAGTGAATCAGGTTGGTAATGTAATCTCTGAGTACACCACAAAATTGATAAATATTTATCAACACTAAGGACTAAAACTGTGACTTCTCATGTTCCTTTCATTTTCACATCTTTTCTAGAGATGACAAAAGTTTCCAATTCCAAGTGAAAAATACCAATAAAGTATCACAGATGGAGCCAAATACATTCTAGAAAGAGGATCATCTCCAACCAAAGCAAATGCTCTTTATCATTACAGAACATAATCAAAGGCTTTTCTGTCACCGCCAAGTAACAGGGAAAATTCTCATTTACTACCCACAGAAGGTAACGTTTATGACACACCTGATTGAGCCACAGCACTGCTGGGAACTTGAGGCTTCAGATCTGTTTCTAAGAGAGCAGGAGAAACAGTTACCACTGGTCCTGGGAACAGGGGTCCTTTCAAGGTGAGCAATTGCCCTTGTGGAGTCATCACGATGTTGGCAGAGGTGTGTGGAGTATCAGAGGGTGAGGTATTTTCTGTAAGGAAGATCAGAAATTAGTTAAGGATAAAAGATCTTCAACTAATGCTAGCGTAGCCTAAGAGTCTAGGAGATCTCCCGAAACTACACTGACTTTAAAGGTTAGAAGTCAATTTCAAAATTAGTTAGGGAACCCTTACTTGAAATTAATTTTTCACTGAGTAATGGTTACCTGTCCACTGATTCTCCTAAGAGACAAAAGTTCTTATTTTTGAGGAATAGAGAGCTATGGAACCACCTTTTCAAGGGAATGTTTCTGATAGACTTGATGGTGATTCACGATGAAGAGATACACAATTCTATTCCTAGATTTGCTTTTCTATACACCTCTAACAAATTACTTCGTTTTTATCCATCCATGAGAAGAGGTGACTGGACTTCATGATCATTAAAATCCTTTCTAAACAATAATATCATTTAATTCTGCAATGTTAAAATTAACTATTTTAGTTCCCATTACTATTTTCTTAGCTTATATAATAACCCAGAGTTCTTCATTCAAAACACTGGGCAAAGAGTGTTATGAGTGAGTGACTTAAACAGTGAGAAAGGGTATATCGTTCTCTAATGAGAAAAAGAAGTAATATAAAAATCAATTTAGCCTCACTTCTAAAATCAAGATAGGAGGAAGCAAGAACTAAAACCCATTTATTTTGTTCCTTAAGAGCAATTCATTAATATGTAATCTGATAGACCTTGATGCAACAAAATTAAATTTCTTTAAAAATTTCCAACTTGTTTTCAGCTAGATCCAAACCCATGAACAGAACTGCAGGGAAATCAAGAGTTCATGTTTAAATTATGTAAAGATGACAGCTTGAAAATACTCACTGAAACACTAGAAGAAAAATAAAAATGTCTATAGACCTGCTATCAGAAGGAGGTCTTATATGGTACTGTAACCGGTAACTTAGAATTTGCTTGAATATGTAAGATTTCAGTTCTAATATAGAAATCTTTTATAGTTAATGTCCCACTTTTTATACAACTCACCCTTAGTTAATTTAAAACTAAAATTATGGGCAAGAGAAGACATTCAGTCCACTAACCTAAGCTAAACTAAGCTAAACTAAACTAAATTGATGTTCGTCTACTTTAAGGAAAGCAAAGAATGCCCCCCCTACCTGTGGCCTGGTCTCTTTTTCTGGAAAGAATCAAAGGTTTCCCCTTTCTGTTATTTATAAACATCTGTCCGAGATCTACAGATGATGGAGAAGATCCTTCCTGCTGTTTGCTAGTTCTGGGAGACACATCAAACTCATCTGATCCCATCTTCTTTTTTCTTTTTTGTGCCTCTAGTGCTTGTTGTTTTGCATAAATATACTCTAGCTTCTTCAGGACCACTTCTTCTGTCTTACCTATAGATTGATAGGGAATAAATTGTCACTCTCTATATGACCCCACATGATGAGAAATAGTGTCAACTGAAATCCTGTTGATTTAACTATACTCCCCAAAACTATGGAAGATGAAGAGTGATTACAATCCAGAAAAAAAGCCCCACCCAGTCCACAGGTAACTCTGCTGATAACTCTGGCATCCAAGTCTTCAAAAAAGTACTACTGAAAGGGTACACAGAGGATTTCTCCTCACTAGGGCTGTTATTATATTCTTCACCAGAAACCATTCACACATCTTACCTGAAAGAGATGATACTTTCCGTATCAAAATATTCCGTTTTCGAGTCAGGAGATTTTTCTGTCCAATCAACTTGTCTGCCTGGTCTGTTAGTCCCTGAATTTCACTGAATGCCTAGAACAGAAATAATAATACACTGTCAAAGGATTCACTCTTTCCTAACAGCAGATGAAGCCAACACAATTTCTTTAAAGAGAAAGCTTTAAACTATTACGTGTAAGAGCTTTACTAGAATCATTTAAAACAATTGTTGATGTTTCTGATATTATTTTTGTTAAACTTACAGGAAGTTTTCTGACATATTGCTAGGAAATATGGACCATGTTATTTCCAAAATGCATCACTGAGTGGCTAAGAGGTGTTTCCTCTATTATACAAAACATTTCACTTTGGGCCTCCCTGCTGGTGCAGGGGTTAAAGTCTCAGCGCTATCAAGCTATCACCAGCCACTGCTGCCTGAGTTCTGATCCTGGCCAGGGAGCTAAACCATATGGCGCAGCAGACCTCTCCTGTCTCGCCTGCTGCTTCCCCTCAGCGGTGTATTTCAGTAGATCTGCCTGTTCTGCTCCCTGCTCTGTCTCTGGCAAATCTTCTCACCTGCTCCCACCCCACCCGCCCCATGCCCCCGCACCGCTGGCCTATACCCCAGTTCTTGTATGCAAAAATAAAATAAATCTTTAAAAAAAAATTTGCTTCTATTTCAATAATCAACTTTAAAACCATCTCCAAATCTAAATAAAATCTGGTTGAAGTAACTTTGTTCTAGAAACTTGCCATGTACTCCCCTCCACCATCTACTTAAAAGTTAAAAGCAAATTAAATGAATTTCTGCTAGCATGAATATTACGTATCTTCCTTTAAAATGACTGTCAACCATTAAGAAGCATGTTACAATATCATTGATGCTGTGCTTATCACTGTGATTAAGCTGTTCTAAGTGCTATAGAGAAAACCAATTTAATGAGATCATAACGATGAGAGCTTACCAGAATTTTCAGCAAAAAGATACTTTGATTCAACAAAAGAATTCTCCCCCTAAGATATGTGATGGATTTTTACCAGTCAACACTAAAATATTAAATTCAAATTCTATTTCAATGTCCCTCAAATGGTAATGGTTCTTTTTCTCAAAGTATCCCTAAAAACTCTTAGTCAAACTCATATATGTCACTTTCAGAGAACACTTACCCTTGTAAGGATGAGACTTTTAGAAACCTTGGAAGAATGAAGTAATCCCAAAGTAGTCTTCAATTTCTCAAAGAGATCCCTCATTTCACCACGGCGACGCCGCTCATTGGCAGTGTGTGTGCGGCGATAGTAAGCATAAGCTTCTGCTTCTTTCTGTAGCTTTTCACTCCAGTATTCAGGTTTCAGTTTTATAGGGACTGGTGGAGTCTGTCCAAATGAAAGATTACCAACTAAGTATCCTTCACTAAACATCTTTCTTGTATCTGCTCCAAACCCCAAACGGCACTGTTCTATTTTGCCACCCACCATCTGTCTGGACTCCCGGAACATTCTCAACTGGTCATCTCACTAGTCTCATTTTGGAGGAAGGTTGTTCCTTCCTCCAAATCTAATCCCAAGAGTGTAAAAGTTAACACATGCCAATGCAATCAAATCACTTCTCAAATTTCACTGGTATTCAAGAAAGAATTTGAGGAGATAAGATTTGAAAAAACTTACGTATAGAATTTACTAGAATTAATTTATCTATAGAATTTATTAGAACTTATTTTCATGACACAAATTACATGAAAAAATTTTTATGAAATTTTGATGGGGGGGGGGGAAGGTAAGAAAAAATTGGTGAAGGATCAGCTGCCACTCTTTCTAAAAACACCTTTCCTCTCCAACCCTTCTGAAGTGCTATAAGTTTTCAAAACACATTATGCAACCCTAGACCTCCCTGCCATTATAAGGCTACTGGTTGCACCAGGATTACTCATCCCTTCCACTCTAGACTCTAACATTTAAAATGCAATCTTCCCATTTTTCAGAAGTCTTTCTTGACCCTCAGAATACCTCAGACTTCCTTTTTTGTTCCTATTTCAATTTATAAAGAATAGATGCCTATAGTTTTAAATATAAATATATGAAGAGCTTATAATGAAAAGCAACTGTGCCCTGTACTGTACCTGGATCCTCAGAAACAAACACTTTTTGATTCTTTTAACGGCTTTTTCTGGTTCTTAAATCTATATCCTAAATAAAAAATAGTAATATAAGCTTACTCTTCTATTTTCAATGCTATCTATTTACTTTCTACTATGCATAAGAGAATTTAGCTCACATAACTCTTTTACATCTGCCAGCCCATCCACCTAACATAAATGTCAGTTTTCCTGTTGACTCCTTTGCAATTTGAATATAATTCTCAGTTTCTCATTTCACCAACAATACATGGTATCCTTTGTAAAATGAGCTATCACCAGCTGTATTTGTCCCTTCTACTTCCCTCTTTCACCTTCTAATTTGTTATTTGTACTTACACATTTTTCAAGATTGAAATTAAGTCTTCCTTATTCATATAGTTAAGTTTTTTTAAAACCATTAACAGTGACTATTACAGTGACGTAGTATTGTAAATACTACTTATACAAAGGATTGATTATATTTCTTGTCCACTAATTTTGTTTCTTAAATTTGTGTTTTTCTAAATTAGTTTCTTAATTTTGTGTTTCTCCCTCTGATGTTTCTGTTTTTCCTTTTTTTCCTGACATTTTGCCTTTCTTAAAACCCCAATCACATACCCAAAACTCTTATATACAGTCTTTCTAAGGTTAGGTTAACCTTACTGTACCTCAGTACAGTATGGGGGAATGAAAAATACAAAATAGGAAGTTAATACCAACTTAAAATAGAGCAAAACAGTATTTCACATAATTTGTATGTGAGTTGGAGTGCAAAATAATAGATTTTATAAATTATTATGAAAATTCTTTTATGTGAAAATGTTTTACAATGAATGAAAAATATATATAATATAGTAAGATGTACAAAATAAAGCCATGCAAATATGTGCCACCTGACCCCCTGAACAAAACCAAAACCAATGGCTTTTGAAAAGACTTGGCTATCACGTTCCATCTCTCAACCCAATCTCCATCATTTTTATTTAGCTCGTCCTCTTAAATTAAGACAGAATGACAAGGGCCTCCCCAGTGGCGCAGCGGTTGAGTGCTGGGTTGCGAAGCTGCCCGCAGCCTCTGCAGCGCCAGTTCGATCCCCGGCTGCTCCCCGGCCACCAGAGGAGGGTCCCACATGGCGCGCAGACCTCTCCTGCCGCCCGCTGCTCCTCTCAGCAGTGTACTTCGGTCCTTCTGCCTGCTCTGCTCCCTGCTCTGGCTCTGGTGAATTCTCTCACCCTCCCGCGCTTCTGACTGTACCCAGCACTTGTATAAATAAATAAATCAATCTTTTTTAAAAAAAAAAAAGACAGAATGACAAGTGGAAAATGGTTTAAACAACCAAACTCTCTCCCATTCTTAGAAAGGATAAAGAGAAAATCGTTCTTAATTATGGTTCCATGATAACACACATTGAATACAGTAAGAAATTAAAGGTTTATAATTTCAAGGCCACTTAAACTGCCAGTCATCATTTAAAGGAATCTTTTTTGGTCACTGAAAATCATGAGTTCTGACAGGAAGAAAGTCAGCTTGTTTACGTCAAATAATTATATTAAAGGATTAGTTTTTCTAATAAGGACATGAATTTTCATAAACCCCATACCCATTTTAATTGCCCTAAATAATGTGGGAACAGCAGGAGAATTATGAGGGAAAAACAGCATTAACAGTATAATTTGTTTAAGGGAAAAAGTTTATTTTATTAAGTTATTGATAGTAAAAACAGTCTAGAAAAGTGATAACTGAAAGAGCTAATACTATTTTAACCCTAAGGACAAATGTTATCAATTTTATTAACATCAGCTTTATTAAATGATTGTCATTAAATGAATTGTAAATACCTTTCGACTCTTTTCAGCAGCTTTTTCATCTGAAGCACGGCACCTACATAAAGAACAGTACTTTTCAATGTCTTCCGGAAACATACTACTCTTAAAACCTATTTTACAACTTCATTAAACCAAACCACCCCAAATTGTCTAAACTGTAATCAGTGTCTTCTCAAGATATAGCATGTGGCAGTATGATTTATTCAACAATTCTATTTCCTCTGAGTTTCAGATAGTCCCTGAAACTGCAAATTATTTTTTCAATCATGAACTATTTCAGACACTGAAAAATGTGTTCATAAATATATAAATAAAAATATATAAAGAATAAAAAATTATTAACAAATACATAAAGAACACTCAGGTATTTATTACCCAGATTGAGATTTAAAAAAAAAAAAAAACTACTCAGAAATATAAGAATCTCTGTGCAGCCAACCCAATCACATTTACGTTCCTCTTTCTCATAAGTAAACGCCCCCACATTGAGTTTACCACATACATCTTTAATATATTACTAGCAACTCATGATAGATCCCTAAAGAGAAAATATTATGCAGCATTTTAAACATACCATAGTGCATCTTTCTTCAACTGATTTGTTTCTCAACAACATATGAGATATGTTGACAAAAGTATTTAACTGCTAGATATCTAGCACTCCAAAGTGTGTATTTCTTTTTTGTTTGTTTTTTCCAAATTTGCCTTTTCGCTGTTTCCATGGTGTTTTGATGGAAATTTTTAAAAATTTAACAATTTGTTCCTTTACAGTTCCTGCTCTTTATATGTTCATTAGTCTTGGCCCTTTATTATTCCAGTCCGTTAACATGGTATACTCATTTATTGAATTCTTCTTCAATGTCTTTCAATAACAAAAGTCTTGCCCAGCTTTTGCTAACAGTCCCAGTTATTTTCTGTTACTGTTATAAATGGTACTTTTTAGTTTACATCAGAATTTAGCTTACATTAGTATACTGAACTTAAACCCAGCAATACTAATGAGCAAATTATAATTAAGTTTTTATGAAATTTAAACTCTTTCAAGTAACTATGAGACAACTGAAGTAGCCACCAAAAAGCTCTAGAATGAAAAGAACTACCAGGCCTACTTCCCACTCTTCCTTAGACTTTCTCAGTATCACTGTGGATAAAAAATTATTTTTTCGCAATTCATTGCTACTTTATATGATGGCTAATAAGATAACAGGAAAAGCACACTGGCACAAAATAAGAACTCTTCCTTCTTTCCTGCACACCACAACCCCTCAGCAATACAAGGCTTAGTAAAAGAGAAAACGGAATAAATTTTTCTGAACAAGTTGTCACACTCTATTTTCATCTCATCAGCTTAACAGGTAGAAAACGTTTTTTAATCATACCTCATCTAGTCAACTAGTAAAGTAACCAAATTTAAAATTTAATGCCGTATCTTTAAAAATAAAGAAATTAGCATTTACTTAACCATAGCACACTTGGGTAAGCTATGCCAGATCCTGTACTTGGATTCTACCTAATATTTCAAATGGGGGAATTTTCCTCATTTCATTTACCCATGGTTAAATAGCTACAAACTAGCATTTTAGTAACAATGTGTCAGACCCAAAGCATGTGATTCACATTTATACACTGTGTCCCAGCAACAACCAAGGCAAGTTAATAGACCTCTCAATTCCAGCTCCTTTCCTCATCTACTAATCAGAAAATGGCTGAAGGAATAAAGGAACCTGACCAGTTACCCAGAGCTCCTAAACACAATATTTAGTTTTGTTTATGACCACAAAACAACAACAATCCAGAAAAACAAGACTTACGGCTGTTTGAAAGTCTGTGTGTTGGCAGTTGTGGTCTTCATGTGGGTAGCATTAATTTCCTCAGAGAGCTCTTCCACAGTCTCAATATCCACCTGTTCCTCATCATCCTCAATGTATTCTACACAGTTATTCTGAAATATGACATTCCAACAGTAAATAAAGTATTGGGAAGAAAGCACACCTAAATCTTCAACTGAACTTTCCCCTTAAAAAACCAACTTAGTGCCAAACATTAATCTTACATCACAAGTTCTAATAATCCTAAACTTGTTACTCATAAGAAAGAATTAAGTCATAAAGACAACATACGGATAATCAACAATCAAGAACTGCATTATAAAGTATAGATATGTATTAAAGTATAGATATGTATTATACAAATGTATTATAGATATGTATTAAAGTATAGATATGTATATCATCACATTCAGCAGAGTCCCCAAAGGGCTGGACTGATGCTTTAGTCTTATCTCTAATGGACAAGAAACTCAAGTACAGATGTAACAAAGCTGCATGAATCGTAAGAATGAAGAGCCATACAATAAAATCTGATGAGGAGAAAGATGGAAAGAAAAATTCAGGTCCTACTTTAAAGTGCTTCAAGGCTAACTCCTTATCAAACACCCAAACATACTCATGGCAGATAATGGATGTAGACTATAGTCCAGATAGTCTTCCAAGTCTCTCAAGTCCACAAAACAAGAGCCCTTGAAGAATTTCAGATATCAAAAAAAACAAACAAACAAAAAAACCCAGACATGCTATACTTACTTATTATACTTAAAAATGAGCCAATCAGTAAGCATTTACTAAGCCCCTGTCACAGAAACTCACTGTACATTTTACAGAATAGCACAATGTATGAGTTATAGGATATGCAGTTATTTTTAAGTCCACCTTTAAAAGTAGTGTTTACTATGCCAGAAACTAAACAATGAATATTTTACCTATTAATTTTATTGTAGCAGAGAGTCACCACTCAAATGAAGCATCCCAATCACCTTATTAATGCTATGTTTAAACTTGTTGGAAAATTACTTACCCCCACTTTACAGGCTCCATAAGGCTGATAAGACACTAAATGCAAGCCATCATTTATATTCCCCAATTTAAGAACATTAAAAATAATCTATATTAGCTGTAAACAACATATATTAACATTTACTCAAGGAAGCTGAATCAACAGAGTGCCAAAAGAATCTAGAGTCTGAATATTAACATAAGTAGGTATTTACAATATTTAAGCTGAAGAATGTCTGCCTACTGCATGGTTTTAATGGCAGACTTTGTAAATAATACGCAAAAACCTTCACAATGGAAGATTTAAATTAAAGTGGCTATTTACAATTTTCCTTTTACTATTCTAACACTAATCATAAGCATAAAAATAGAGGTGTTACAAGACGTACCTAAATACAAGGTAGAATTTAGGTTTTAAAGATCATTTCATATAATGTTCTCATGTTAAAAAAAGGTCAGTATACCTTGTATGTTATTCCCTATTAGGAAATTGACGCAATCCCACCCTCAATGATTAAAGATGCCCTAAAGCTTCTAGTAAGTCAGTACTGACAGCAATAGTTTTCACTGGTTTTAAAGCTGGACTGTTGATCTGATGCTTATCCAGGATGATTCACAATGGGAAACTAAAAGAAGTTCCACAATATAACTCCTAAACTCAATGAATAAACACCAGCTACCTAGTACAGATAACTGTCCTTTCGAAGGACTATGCTATAGCTGGACTATAAGGCAAATGCATAGATAATCATCAAATTTTAGAGCTAGATCCTCATTTTACAAATGAGACCATTGAGGTACAGAAATAAACAAGAAAGGAATATCAAACATTTTAGAGTCCTAAAATACTATTCTTGCTATGTTTTATCTGCATAAGGAAGCGAGGCATTTTAACAGAGAAAGACCAGCTAACACAGAATATGAATGAAGTCAAATTCTAAAGCGCCCAACTGCATGACAATCAGTGCAGAAAGTCTATTATCTGATCTTTATGAGGGACACGGTATTTTAGAGCACACCACTGGCAGCTAGCTATGATTTACATAAAACTCCATGTCAGAGGTGAGCAAACCACACCCCTCCTATTTCTGCAAATAAAGTTTTATCGGAACAGTCACACTCATTGACTTACTACTGTTTATGGCAGCTTTCATGCTACAAGGGCAACTGAGTAGTTACAACAGCAAGTCACACAGACTACAAATCTAGCCCTTTACAGAAAGTTTATCCAACCTCTGCTCTACGTCTGACTCTAAATTACTTAGTGCAGTAAATACAATCCTAAATAGGCAATCTAGAAAACGGTTTCGGAAAAATTTAAAGAATATATAAAGGCTACATTATAAATGAAGATGAGCAATGTTCAGAATCAGAATATACACTGTAGAAATGTTTAAACTAAGGAGATAATTTAAAAGCAACTTAAGGCAGGATTATACTAAAATATTAAATGGTACTTCCCTTTTTTTCTTCCCCAAAAGAAAAGCATTTCTGTAAAAGCAGGTAGAAAAGTTATTCTCTAGGTCTACAGTCACCCATTCTGATTCTATCTGCATCAGAAAAGCTATCATCACTTTACATAGTGAGTGACAAAGAAACTAACTGAAATCAAAAGGGAGTAGTACTTGGAGGATTTCTCTAAAACCCAACCTGATAGGGATTCACAAGTATCTGTTCCCTAAGGGCCTAGGCCAGCCTTTCCAGAGTAGCAGAGAAGTCTCAAAGAACAATATAAGCTCAATAAATGTTACCTGACTGACAGTCTAAAACCTACAAAGTCATTTAAACATGATCTAAACCTATGCATCCAAATGAATGTATCAGGTCTTAGTGATCTTCTGCAAAAGCTACTGTCTCTAATAATTTAAATCATTTAAATCCTTGAGGTTTCAGTCACAACAAAAATGGGCTCACCACCTTTTCTACATCATCAACCTCCTCACTCTGGTAGTCAGAAACAACATCCACAATCTCATCAATAGAATCATCGGTTTTCTCATTCTCATCGTCCTCGTCCTCCTCTTCCAAATCCAAAACAGGGAAGTCAGTACTGCTTCTCCCACCCTTCTTCTCTTGCTTGGGTTGGATCTGTTCTCCTGGGAGCAATACATCGCCTTGGAAATGTCCTTCCCCTCTCCTCCCTTTGGTAGTTCTCCTAGGAACAAGGGAAAAGGCTGCAGGACTAGAAACTCTACTCCAAGAATCACATTCAGTTTTTAGAACTCTGGCATTCTCCAGAGTAGTTCCACTTTTTCCAAGGAAATCAGAGATGCCTTGTTCTTGTTGAAGCATATCTGCATTTTCCTGACAAGTCTTTGTTTCTTTAATTAACTGCTCATCTGCCTCTTCCTTACATTCTTGTGCAGTTTCAACACATTTCTGGGTCAAAGGGTCCTTATGGTGCTTTCTCCATTTCTCCTTATCACTGTCCTTCTCCAGAGAGTCATCACACCCCTTCTCCTTGGCCTGTGGCTGAGAGTTAGATTTCTGCTCCGTAACTCTGGTCCTTGATAATTCAAGTTCATCTTCCTCCTTACAGAAGAGTGGAAATTCATTAGATTTTTCCTCTGAATCATTTAGTTCTTTCTGCTGTTCCACTTTCATATCACCAAGTTTCTTAGGTTGTGCATTACTTACACCTTGGGCTGTTGTACTACTGGTTTTTTCAGAAATGGTCTTAACATCAAGAACAATCAGTTTTTCTTTGGAACTATTATGATTTCTAATACCATACTCTTCATCAACATCTTTATATTCTTCACCAATGTGTGACCTAGTAATATAGGAACGCTCAGAAGGTTTAACAGATGCAGGATCTTCTTCTGTGAGGGATTCTTCCTCTACATGATTACCCCCATCTTCCAAGGAATCATTCAGGGTTTCTTCTGAAGCAGTAGCTCCTGAGTTTTGCTTCATTTTGTTAGCCTCGGTATCTATAGCTTCTTCTCCTGACTGTAAGGTCTTTTTATTTTCCTGTTCTCTTTTTAAAAAGCTCATTTCCTCTTTCTGGTCTGCATTCTGGGATTCTCTCTTCATCTGAAGAGAAGCAACATGTTGAAGAACAGAGCTGGGAACAGGTTTTTGTCCCGGGAGCTGTAACAAGGCAAAACTTCCAGACTGGAGAGGAATAAGACTGGCTGTACCAACAGACTGCCCCGCTGAGCTACAGGCTATTTTAGTTTCGGAGCCTGTTTTACTCGGAAAGCTTTGTGGTTCCGGAGGGGAAATCCTCAGGGTCAGTGTACTAGACTGAGACACAAAACTGGGTCCAGAAGAAAGCAATGACGGTGCCTGAGTGATAACATTCATTGCTGGAGAAGATCCAACAGCCTGAATTACAGGATTCATAACAGAGAAAGAGGATGACGCAGAAGATGACGGTGTTTCTGAAGGTTTGGAAGGAGTGGGTAACCGGATTCCCATCACAGATCCTGGTAAGAAAAAGAAAAGCTTAAATCATTATTGCCCCTATCAAGATTTCCAAGATTAGACACAGGTGACTTTAAGAGATTAAGACCAATCCTGCTGTATCAACATGCCACACAGTCAAATGATTCACAGAAGAAAATTACCTGGGTTCCGAAACATGACAGGCTGTAAGTTGGGCTGAGTAGTAGAGCCTCGAAGCTGATGTAAAGGGAGGAGTTGGACAATCTGCCCATTAGGGTGCCTGAACAAGTTCATTCCACTCGGGCTCCTAACAGGCTGCAAGACCATTCGATGTCCCTGAAGTTGTGTGTTTGGGACAGGTCTAAGAGTAGGAGAACCTTGCTGCACGGGAATCAACAACAGTCGAGGTCCAGCACGTTTCACTGTGTTAGGAGAGATCTGTGGAGTAGCCACTGGAATCTGAGGGGCATTTTCTGAAAAACAGGAAATAGAAACATAATATAAGAACTTCCTTTTAACACACGCAGAAAAATTATGACACAGGATTGATCTCGCCTTCTACAATAACTTTTAATTATGAAGTTGGCAAAATCCTGCACCTCTATGATATACTACTTAATAGTTCTATGGCTGAGAACAATTTATTTTAAACCCAAGTGTTAACCAGACATGGTAGAACCTAACATTAAGAACGATAAAAAAAAGAAAGCTTCAGTTGTGAAGTGGTGCATTTAAAAAGTTAATGCTTCTGGACTAAAGAAAAACATTGCAGTTCTCTAAATCTTGATTCACATTTAAAGTTAAAGAGATCATCCATGATAAAGTTCTCTTCAACTTTAAAATTCAGACAGTTAACACTAGTGACTTAGTATCACAGTTCATTCTCAAGATAAAGTCAATGAATAAAAATCACAAAGTATAAAAAGCCTCTTGGCTTTTTAATTTCACTGGCAAACAAGCAAAGCTTAAAGACTTGTGGAAATTATTTTTCTAAACGGGAAAGAAATATACCCCCTAAAAATGGAGTGAAATTGTGGGACATCCAAGAAGCAAGCTTTAGAAGGGATTTCAAAAGAGCTTTAGAA
The DNA here is from genome assembly GCF_964194135.1 of Talpa europaea. Lineage (NCBI taxonomy): Eukaryota > Metazoa > Chordata > Mammalia > Eulipotyphla > Talpidae > Talpa > Talpa europaea. The sequence continues at coordinate 32,405,531 of NC_140075.1, read as the reverse complement.
GAGATTTCAAACTGTTGCTAGTGTCTATAGATGCACCTTAATGTTTGGAAGTGATACTTAGAAATTCTAAAGACATGGGGGAAAATGTGAGTAACCTAGGTAAACTGTTAGCGACAGGTATAAAGAGGTAGAGAAACAGAGAGTAGTAAGCATATATAAAACTCATCTAACATTACCATTCAAATTAGTGAGCTTATTTAACAATAATCAAAACAAAGATTTTTCACTTAACATACGAGATCCTATCCAATAAGCATTCTGGCCACCAAACATACTAAATTTCTAAAAGAAAGCCATGCTCCTAATATTTAAATAACAAAATTTATGTAGAAGATCCAGGACTACTCTTGAAAATGAGATAAAACTCAACAACCAAATTGTTCATGGAAAAAAGTATTCAATTCAAACAAAACCATCTATCTTATGTGAATTAAGACACATGTTAACACATTCTTAATTTCCTGAACGTTTTTACTCAAATTATGTGTCAGAAAGTAATTAAAATCCTAATTACTGCAATTCAGACCATGAAAGCAGCTTTTTATATATTAAATGTGTGTTTACTGAAACGCGGGGACAGAGGAAGAAGAGAAAATAAGGGCAGTCAAATGAAAAATTCACAGATGTCTAAGTGCCTAAGTTGAGATTCTTTTTATGAACCTAGAACAAAATTACACACACTTTCTTAGAAGTAGCTGTTGTCTGAGTCAGTTTCATTTGTAAAAGAGCACATAAGGAAATTTATTAACATTAGTATTTCCTCAAGAGATATTTGCAGAAGCTATTTTCAGGTGGCATATGAATATGAAATACTATATCACAATGTCACAAAGATATCCCCCCTTTCTAATTTCAATCCTATTAATTATATATGAAGTACCATTTCTGATGTCTTTCATATTAAGCCAGAATTTTGAGGTTTTCTTCATTAACAGAGGGCAGGTCACATGCTAAGAATAGGCAGTAGTCAGCTAGAATTTAAGTTTTTTTTTATTACTCCTGGTGTATTTATTTATGGGATTTAGCCTCTATTTTGGCAAGTAATGTTGGTTTCCAATTAAAATAATATTGCTCCTTTTAAAAATACATTTAAGTAATACATAAATGAGTGTTCTAAGGAAGAATATTAAGTCAACAATAGTACAAATGAGAGGCAGTGCAAACTACCTGAATGTAGATTCTGAGAGACTAGAATCTGAGAAATAATGAATTTTAAGAAGTTAAGATACTTTATGTTTCGTGACAGAATTACAGATTGAAATCCATATAGTTTAGAAAACATAGTCAGTTAAAATGCCAAGATATGAACACTGAGATTCCATAGGAAATATTACACAAGCAGCTTCAACAAAAATGACCTCACTTCCTACATCAGTTATTAAACTAACCATTTTTATGTTTGTTTATGGGAGAAGCAGAAAACAAAAAATTTAATACTGTCACTTTTCAGTAACTGAAGTTCAACAAAGCATCAGTTTATAAACTCCCAAATTATTTATTTCCTAAAATATCAACAGGAATTAGGATCATGTCACTAAAGGCAAAAACATTTAGTAGGAAAAATATCAGTAACCAAGACGGAACTGCTACTGGCTATTTATTTCGCCTTAAATCCAGCAAAGACTCTCACTCTTTTCCACAGTTAATCCCTCTTGAGTATAGAAAGACAATATTTACTTTTGCTGGTTGAATTAAAATAGAAAAATTACCAAAGCATAGGATATTCCCATCTCAAACTCAACCAAAGTCAACAAGAGAAAAATTTTAACTAGAAGTTGATAAACACATAAAATACTAGTGTCCTAAACAAATATAATGCCCTTTTTCTATTTCAATCAGTTCACGCATAATAATTAAACAAAATGGTCAGTAGTATAGGGAAAGTGGGCTGATTCATAAATTATTTTTACTAAGAGGATCTAGAATTTGAATCTTCAGCAAGGAAAAGGAGAAGATCTGGGTTGGCTGCAGCATAGGCAGCAGCTCTCTTCTCTCCTTCACCCACCCACCCACTCCCATTTTATTCCGCCCCCATAAAAAAAATGACCACTGTTCCCAAACAGGAGTGCCTACATTTGGGCTCCCTCCTCAGCATGTGCATGCCCCAGCTCTCAACGCACAGCAAGTTGTACTTCCTGTTTAGTGTCTACTTGCTCCGAGTTCCACTCCCATAAACATTATTTCAGTATCCTATAGCCAGCATTTCTAGCTAACATTTGAATATTTTAAATATCTCCTAAGGAATCTCTAGCTCTACTAAACCATTTGTCAAGGATGTTAATTTACCACCAAGGTGCCAGTTGTGGTTGTTATTATTAGTTTTCTGGTTACAAAGCTGCATAAATTTTCAGTGATTTCTCCAGATATTACCCACAAGCTCAATTATTTTTAGTGTTCAGTTTTGCAAAGTGCAACAGTTTTCAGGAATACATGTATCATGTTATAGCAGAAAAACCTACACTGTTTCCCTGATAGATCTATAATCCTGTCACAACCGTCACGTTACATAAATAGCTGTACAGTAAACCAGCCAGTAACATCTAGGCCTTACCTGGTCTCTGGCTCACTGGTGGACTCCCATCAATTCCCGAGAGTATAATGGGAACAGAGCCCAGAGATGAAGTTGGTGTGGTCACCATGGAAGAAGATGCAGCTGTGGTCACCACGACTATGGAGGTGGAGGCAGTGGAAGCAACAGGAAGAGTTATGGTTGGAGAAGATGCTACCAAAGACTTAGGAAAAGCAACGGAAGCCACAGGGGTAGTTATCCCAGTCGTTTTGATAAGGTTCACAGTGGCTGTAGACTGGGTAGGTGTTACAGGGGTGCTGGTATTAGTTTCAGAGACCTCAACAACCCCTGTAATGGTGGCACCAGAAGAATAAGTAGGTTCTTTAGCTCCCACGTCAGAAATAGCAGTCATAGGTGTCACAGCAGTAACATTCTCTAAAAACACTTGTGGGGTGGTAGTAGTGACAGCAGCAGTCACAGGGCTGCACACCTGAACTGGCTCAGAAGAAACCACAGGTGTGACGACCATTACTGGAGAAGGTCTGATACTGAACTTCTGTGGCCCTGTTAGGGGTTGGGGTGTGCTAACTCCAGGTATCTTCTGCTGCAGGGCTCCAACTTTACTCATCACAAACTGTGTGAACACACCACCAGGAGAGGGTCGAGCCGCTGCAAATAAAAATTTGCAGGTCAAAATCTTCAGTTCTCATATTTTATCCTCTTAGTGATTGTGTTTATTAACATTTATTGTGCACCACTGGGTCAATTTCTTACAGGTACTACCTACCTGTATTATATGGGCCAATTCCCACTCACAGAAATAAACACTTCCCTCAACCCATAATTCTAAAAAGAAAGGAATTACAATTGGGTGTTACTACTAGATTCTTTCGGCTATGTAATATAGTCAGGTTGCCATGACATAAAGACAGTACAGCAGCACACAACTTCATCATCCGAAACAGATGAAGAAAGCAAGAAGGAGATTTTTTCCCTAATTCTAATTTTAAAACTTGTTCCTATCACTTCCTCCCATCCCAGGATCTCCATCTCTTTATTGTCTTCTTATGAGGCAGATACGAATGTCCACATTTTTTCAAAAGAGGGCAGGATAGAACGGCTTTTTTAAAAGACTATCAGTTAAAACTACTTTTTTAAAAAAAATGGTAAAATGGGTTCTTTTTAAGGCATACAATGCCTATCCCTCTCTCTTCACACAACACTAGCATTCAGCCAGAAATTTCAATCTCCTATTAGAGGAATAAAATACAGCAATCAACACTTTTACTTAACATTTCTAGATAAATCTGAAACAAAAAAGTGGAATTTAATAAACTAACTGTATATGCTCTGAATGCTAAAACACTAATGTTTTCAAGAAGGTAATATATTACAGACTAGTACTGAAATGTTAAAGAAAGGTTTTCATTCACAGAACAGGGATGAATAGAATCAAGCAATGTTTCTAAAATTAAGTTTTACAAAAGTCTTCTACTTTAAAGCCTATACGATTCCTGCTCATCCCACTTTGGTTTTGCTAGCTCCTTGGTTTCTTAAGCTCAAGGAACAAACATGATTGATACCAAAACAACAGTCTTCCTAGGAAAATTAAAGTAAGTACTTAAGAATCTTACCTTTTTAAGAAACAAAAGTGAAATCTAAGTCTTTTCTACATGAATAAAACCAGTCAAAAAGTTGAGAAATAACTGTAAAACTGATCAAGATCAATTTACCTAGTATTGAATATCATCAGAAGAATTACCAAAAAAGGGCCTCCCTGGTGGCACAGGGGTTAAAGTCTCAGCACTATCAAGCTATCTGTAGCCACTGTAGAATGAGTTCCATCCCTGGCCAGGAGGTGACCCACATGGCACAGCAGACCTTGCCTGTCTCACCCAGTGCTCTCCTCGGCAGTGTATTCCAGTAGATCTGCCTGTTTTGCTCCCCACTCTGTCTCTGGTGAATCTTCTCAACCCACCTCCCCACACCTCTGCTCTACACTCCAGCTCTTGTATGCATAAATTAAAAAAAAAAAAATCTTTAAAAAAAAGTTACCAAAAAAAGTAGTAGTAGTAGTAATAATAATAAAAATAAAAATAATATCCAGGCAAGAGAGACATCAAGAATAAGAATAATGCCAAAATTTTTACCTCCTCCATACCTGTATCCACTGACCCAGCACCAAATCACAGGCCTTTCCAAAACACACATATAAGGTCCAACTTACCAATTGGTCTCTTTGCCGGAACAAATGCCTTCAGATTCTTCCCAGGGCGATTTGTTGTAGTGCCGGAGGAGGAAGCCGATTTGGAATTGGATGTTGAAGGCAACAGGGTACGTGGTTTCCTGGATGCAGCCACCTTGGCATTTGATGCTACCTTGGAGATGACAGTACTGAGGGTTGAGAGGTCCAGGACTGAGGGTCGCAACCTGCCTGTGATATAAGCAGCTAGCCTATTGGCTGGATGCAATGCCCCCATCTGTCCCAATAGCAACTTAGCCTGCGGGTAACTCTTACCATTAACCTGAAACAAGTGGCAAAGAGAAATTCTGTAAAGATAAAATTCTCTTGCTAACTCATCTCCCTTGACAGGGGTTTCATTTTTACAAGGTTTAAAAAGTCTATTTTTCAGATTTAAAGGAAAAAGGAATGGACTTTTTCCATCTGGGATAATCTGAGTAATTAGGAAGTGAAAAAATGCTGTCATCTGATGTTCTGAACTAATCTCATTGCCTTCATTTTGGTGGTTTCAAAATAGGAAATGATAATTTCTGCACCCTAGGTAGTGAAAAATACAGTCAAATCTAAGGAATCATCCAATTCTTATATATAAGCAATACTGGTTAAGCTATTAACAATCATCAGCAGAAATGGATAACTATTTCACAAAACCTCTGACAAGATTGGGCAGGCACAATGAAGCTTTCTTAAGAGTCCTTGCAAGCATCCGTCATATTTGAAAAATATACAGTGAATCTACCAGTTTGCTTATGCCTAAGCCATAAAGTCATCTCAGTTTTCAGAAAACTCTGCTTTGAAGATAGTGTCTTCATCTCTTGGACAAAATCTGGGTTCAAGATAAACATTACAAGAAACTCACTGTAATTCTAGAATTAGCCATGAAACTGCCAAAAGAAAGTGAATCCGAAAATGAGGTAAAGATGTTTCTCTACTGCCAGAGTTTATGGTGTGCCCATCTTGGGCAGAATTTTTATAAAAAGAAAGAAAACAAAATCCTCTTATTCTTACCTATATTCTTTAAGGCATATTGCTGGGTGACTAAAGATGACCGTTTTTCTGTCCCTTTTTCCTGTCATTTAAAAGAAGCAGAAAAACTCCTACTCTCTAAATTAATAGGGATTTGATGAGAATAGCTACAGCAAGCCACTCTATCTTCAAAGACACAAAATTACTCTCCAATTCTTAAGTAAAATTATGCTTATTCCCAGACAGAGCAGGAATATCTCTGCCTGGCGTTTGGTAAAAATGTGATCTTCCATCCAAAAGTAAATTTTACTATGGAATTTTTTCCAATCTATGGCTCTGAGGTCAGTTACTCCAATCTGCTGCTTTGGGACTTGTTCTAAAGACTACTCAGCAGCTTTCTCAATGTTTACAGAGGTCTCACTGCTTATGCAAGCTGACATTTTACGGTGACTTGTCTTAGATAAAAGAACACAAAACTTCTAAGCCAGTACCTCGGGAGGTCTAGTCTCTCTAGAAATGGTCTCAAGCAAATCTCTATTCCTATCAGTCAACACATGAAATAAAAAGAAAACACTGTTCTCCTCATGATGAAGAGTTTAAAAAAATACCAACAGAAGCAGTTACATAGCACCATCAAGAGTAAACTGCAACTAAGAAGTTTTTAATCAACTGCATCAATAATATTACTATGGAACAGTACTTGTCCAGATGTGGTCATGCTTGTAAAGTCAAGTAATCTTAACAGTAAGTCAGATATATTCACATATTTGCTACTGATATAAAAGTGCATTTAATGTCACTAAGCAAGGAGAAAATTTTTTTTGACTTCTCTTTCCAAAGAATATCCTAGATGCCAGTGTAATTCTGCTAATATAACATGCCTGAATTACGAAACAGCATGGATAGATATACTTGTCCTATGAAACAATGATTATACTGAAAAAACAAAACTTATGAGTCAAAGAAGGAAATAAATGTGGCTCAGTTTTTAAAAGTATTATGTATTTGAACTCTATCTTACTAAGTCTAAATTTCCTCCAAGTTTCCAAACATTATTCTGCCTTAAAATCAATTTTACCTTGTTTTGAAGCTATCTGGTAATAATCCTAAAGTACCCTAAAGAATCTCTTTGTTGTCAAACTATCACTAGAGCCCAGGCAATAAAGTTTAAGAAGAACCACTTTCTGGAAGACTAGAAAGAAAATTAACTTAGGTCTACTTTAAAAGATAATGATTTTGTCACCCAGTTCCCAGGAAATGTGAAGAAAAATTATATAAGGCTCACAAAGGGCTCTGAAAAAAATCAAGATGCTATCTAAGTATAAAAAACTCTACACCCAGATTAAAGGTAATTCTCACCTGGATAAGCCCAGATGTGCTTGAACTGGGTTTACGTCTACAGGCCACAAGCTTCCCTGCAGGAGAAAGCCCTGCATAAAAGGGCAGACCTTTGCCTCCATGTAATCTCTCCCTCACTGAATCCAAGGCATCTGTCTGCATTGGAGAGATATCATCCATTTTCCCAGGGGATAATGGACCATCAGGAGTCTCTGATCCAGATTTCTCAGCCATACAATCTTGGTCTTGACATGATGGCATAGAGATTTTCACACGAGAAGAATAAACAGGAGGGTTCTTCTCACCCCGGCTCTTTCGCTGAGAAGCCAACTCAATGATGAAGCTGCCCACCTTAAGTGACTGTGGCATGTTGCTATTGATGTGCTGAGATAAGATGCTCAAGATCTTGTTCCGATCCTCCTCCCAGTTGCAATCTGAGATGATTTCTATCAGTTTGGTGGGACCACCAGGTGATCTCTGATGCATATAGGAGGTAGAAGAGGATTCCCCTTCATTGCAGGAAGACTTCCAGCTCTTTTCTGATAAAGAATTGAAAGACCATTTTATACCACAACATTTTATACTTAACTTTGAAAATTTTTCTGAGTTCTAAGAAAACTGCCAGGGGCACAGAAATTCAACAGTTGCTCAGTGTCCCATTTTCCTATACTTACATTGGTAATGTAACGCTCACAATTTTGGAGCTTTCCAGGAAAAAGAAAAATTCTAGGATTAGGCTGTAATATTCTTCATGATCCTACTGACTGGACTCTAATAAAATGAGAATATCACTAAAGATTGTTCTCAAAGGGCTGCCCCGGTGGCGCAGCGGTTGAGTGCTGGGTTGCAAGGTTGCCCACAGTCTCTGCAGCGCCGGTTCGATCCCCGGCTGCTCCCCGGCCACCGGAGGAGGGTCCCGCATGGCGCGCAGACCTCTCCTGCCGCCCGCTGCTCCCCTCAGCAGTGTACTTCGGTCCTTCTGCCTGCTCTGCTCCCCGCTCTGGCTCTGGTGAATTCTCTCGCCCTCCCGCGCTTCTGGCTGTACCCAGTGCTTGTATAAATAAATAAATAAATAAATAAATAAATAAATAAATAAATAAATAAATAAATCTTTAAAAAAAAAAAAGATTGTTCTCAAAGTCCCAACCATTAGATAAAAACATGTTATCTTGCAAACAAAGCATCACATAACAAAGTTAAGCTTATTTGATATAGTTCAGTATTCTGATATCCATAAAGGCAAAACAAGATACTTGTAAGATGTTTTGTAATATCTGAAGAGTAGCTTCAATCATAAAGAACAACAAGAGATGGTGCTCTCACCTGCACCCCTATGTTTATAGCAGCACTGTTTACAATAGCTAAGCTTTGGAAACAACCCAAATGCCCAAAAATAGATGACTGGATCAAGAAGATGTGGTACATATATACCATGGAATATTACTCAGCATTCAAAAAAGATAAACACATGCAATTTGCAGCAACATGGATGGCGCTGGAAGGGATCATGCTCAGCGAAATAAGCCAAAAAGAAAAAGAAAAATACCGGATGGTCTCACTCATAGCAGGAATCTAGAAAACTTAAATAAGGGACCAGGAAAATGAATAACTATAAGAAAGTGAAAATCAAAATCAACAAAAAACTATGAACCAGAGACACTTTTAGGGGGGCGGGGGCAGGAGGGGAGGGATTGGGGTCAGAATGGGGGGGCTGCAAGTGTATGGGGAATATAACAATAAAATTTAAAAAAAAAAAAAGAGATGGTGCTTTCATTTAAAAAATATTATAATAGTGCACTCTACCTTTAGTTTCTGCTACAAATACCTCTGAATTACTTCTTTGTCTCTAGATACTTTTCCACTTCTATATTATATGCTGATCACTCAACTAATCAATGTGTTTATATTTGTTTTAACTAGATGAATATTTCACTAGACACTTCTATTTCTACTGCAAAGTCTCCCACTCTTTGTGCTACAGTTACAAGTTTGTAAGATACAGATCCCCTTGGCCTTCAGGGTGATCATGCTCTCGGGAGGGTAGATTCCCTCCACCCTAGCAGTCTCCTCCACTTATCTTAATTTGTTATAGGAACATTATTACTTTAGCATGTATCATACAAAAAAAATTAGGAAACTGCTGTTTAAAGGTCTGAAGTCATAAGAAATAAAACCAAAAACAAATAATCCCTAGACGTCATATCCCATCACAGTAATTCTAGCATCAGTCTCTACTAAATCAGTGATATCCTTCCTTCTTCCCTCTGAATTTCTCCAACAATCATGGCTACTGGGAGCCCAAAGGAAAAGTTTAATAGCTGATGATGCCAATGTCACTGAGGTTTGAAAGGAGTTTTTAAAAAAAAAAAAAAAAAAAACAACTATTGACCATATCCTAAATCTATCTTGCAACGTACCACATCAACATAAATGAATTTTTATTTCTTAAAACAGGCCAGGAGTGATAAGGTACACCAAATAATAGGTTTATCTATCACTTCTATATTTAGAAGAAGCTAAAAACAGGATAGGTAGACATTCTGGACTGCCTACCTATTCTGGATTCTTCTTTTTATAGCCCAGCCTATATTAGTATTATTAAATGATAAGCTCTTGCTACTTATCAGAATCTGCATTCTGACCTTGCGATTTATCAGAATCATCCTCCAGGTCACAGGTGATTGGTTTCAAGGACTGGTGTTCAGCCTCAGGCTCCTGAGGAAGGGAATAACACAGAAAGAACTACTTTAATACCTATTTAATATCAAGAAAGACTAGGATATAAACATTAAATCTCTCAAAGAAGACTGAAACAGTAGAAAGATTGAAATGGCAACCTTTCATATCTACATTCACAGTTGCATTACCATCATATTATACAATCACAGGCAAAAACAAGTAGTCTGTTCTCTAATGTCCTTAACAGTGATTGAGTCACCAAGAAAATAATTTGTATTGCACTTTTTAGTGTATTCTAGGGAAGTGGGGGAGTTGGGGGAGGCAGTGGACTGATGTTTAATGAATAAGCTTCATTTATTTAGAAAAGTTGAAAGAGGCAAATTCTAATAATTACATGATCCATGACTTGATTAAAACCAGAAATGTTTACATTTTTAAAAAATCACCCCATATCAGAAAGCATAATACTTTTAATAACCCTAAGGGACTGATCTTCAAAAGAGGTTTGTAGAGAAATAAATTGGCATACATGACATGCAAGTCTTCATTATCCCACAAAAAATTACTGAGTTATTCTGAAAGTAATGCAAATTCTAATACCAGGAAAAGCAAATTGTAAGTTAAAAAGACAAATTATGCAATAATTCACCTTTGCACTACAGTTCTCAGGACTAGAATGACATGAGTCCTGCTGCTGCAATGATGGGGTTGGGGATGGTGATGGCTGTCTCTGTTCCTCCTTTTTTCTTTCATATACTCGAACTCGGGCACAAGTCATCATACTTTCAAAGTACAAGTAGACTGGATCCTTATCCTCTTCCCGAATCTGTAAGTTTCATAAGACAAAACATTCCATACGTTGGGGGGTGAAGGGAGGGGGGTGGAATCTCCTAGACTCCAAAAGGAAAAGGCCATTTAATCTTTGTTTCTAATACAAAAGCTGAAATTGTTAAATGCAAACTTTAAAGTTAAAATAGTACAAGAACAGTTCACATCTGCTGACTCCTGGTGCAAATTTCTCTATGAGAAATTTCAGACCACAACAGAATAGAGCTTCTCAAATTATCTGTAGTAAAGGATGCACTGCTTCATTACCACTCCAACCAGAAAACAAGAGACTTGCATAAAGCAAAATACCAGCCCAATATTTTTGGTAGATATAAAATTTATCAACTTGCTTAAATTTCTAAGTACTTGCTCTCATTTTCTATACTTATTTCGTCACTGGTGACAAACAATTTTGGATAAGTACTGGCACAAAGACTACACTGAATAGCACTGTACTATAGGTACTATAGAACCTTTCTCAATTAATGAACCGGGAAGACTGAATATATTTAACAGTCAGAAACACTTAAGAGACTAACACAACAGTGTTCGCATAGTCATATAACATCGACTTCTATTTTAAATCTCATCCTTTCCATATTGTATATGAAAGGGTATTTTCTTAATGATTTTGTAGCAACGAAACGCACTACCTTCCTATTACTCAATTACACAAGGAGAGTAAGATTATCTTTAAAAGACTTTCGCTTACCACAGGATTGGGTTTGGGAGTATACGCCCGTGCAGGTTTAATTCCAGTGAGCGGTTTGCCCTTCACAGTAGTAGATAATACTTCTGGTTGCGGCAACAACAATGGTTTCATAGGCTCAATGACAGAAGGCGTTGGGATATAAACTGGCTCTGGATCTACTTCACCTTCTACTTTCACCCACAATGGGTAATGTCGAACAGGCTGCTCAGGCTCTGTTTCACATATAGCTTAACAAAAATGAGGACAAGATTTTAGGAACCTTTGGCAACAAATGTTTACTGAGGTATACCGCGGAAACAAAGTATGCTCATTCATAAAAAGCAGTAACTCATTACAAAAGAATCAGATACTCACTAAAAAACTTTCACTCACCTTCATGAAGCTTAATTTAGTCATCTATTGACCAAATGTTTGTCAAATACTGTTTTAGGCATTCCAGAAAACACAGCTATGAATAAAAAAAAGTTTCTACCCTCAGAGTTTACAATCCAGTAGGAGAAAACTAATGAACATGTAATATCAAGTAATAGATGCCCAACAGAAAAATACAGTGGGTAAGGAAGAGTAAACAAATGGTATTATATTTAAGATGGTCAGAAAAGGCCTTCTCAGTTATCCTGAAAATACTATCTTTCTATCTTTTCTTTTATTAAGAGTAACAACTATTTATTGAACCTTACTATGACCTATTCTAAGCACTTAATATATTTTAACTCATGTCATTGTTACAATTATCCTTGAAATAGTAGTACCATTCCCATCTTGCAGCAGTTAAGGTTCAGGAGAGTCCAGGACTAGAAGGCAGAACCAAGATCAAATCTAGTCAATCTGAGATGTTACTCTTGTCTTTATGTTCAAACTCAGTATAGAGAAGCAAAAAGATGTCAACAGGGGGAAAAAACGGAATTAACCTGAGGTAAATTCATACTATTCAGAAGCTCTTCACAAGGGAAACCATGCCCATTGCCACAAAAAAGCTACAACGCAGCAAAAATTGTATGTTGCATTTTAATGGTCAGTCCTTAGAGATAAGGCAGCTTCTTCTAAGTCAAGATCAAAAACCGTTTCCTAAATTCACATAAAATGTGACCAAGCAGCATTCACACTTAATTCAAATAATTAGTTCAATTAATGTCAGAAATTAAACTGCTTGTGTGATTTCTTAAGTGTATTTGTCCTTGTTACAGGGCAACAGGAATGTGAAAAGGGTTGCCTGACTGGGTCCTCACTTGCATGTTTAAAGGGGGCTTATGATGAGACTCTACTGTACGCACACACAAAAAGATTAATAGGGGGTTTATTTACAAAAAAGGGAAATGAAGAAATGAGTAACTCAGTGAGATAAATTGGTGAATGTGTCCTACCAGTTCCGCTGGGCTGGGACCCCAATAGCATGCTGAAAACTGACTAAAAACCAAGGGTCCCCCAAGACCCACATGTCTGGTTACATACCAAGCCTGGCTGCTTAACTCCACCCTCAGTTCCCAGCAATCCTCCCTTCGTGGTGATGACATTATGGGATTTGTAGTCCTTGGTGTCTTGGATCTCTCTGGTCTGGGGTGGGGGTGTGGTCCATAAAACCTATTTGTGGAGTTTGTTCAGGACACCCTCCCCCCCAACACCCTGAATATTAAGACCCTACTAGTAAAGAACAACTCTGTCTAAAGAACCCCTATGGCTAACATCACTCAGAGTACAATCACAAAATATCAAATAAAGGCTGAAAGATTCAAACAGGGAGGGGGGAATCTTCAGAGGCACAAAGTAACTGAGCCAATTACTTAGCTACTTAGCAGTCTCTCAGCCAACTTATAAACTAGTCGATAGATCACATAACTGACAAAGGCTTCTAAGACCCCAGGAATTCACTTACATATTTAAAGCTTGACTGTCTACTAGGTGTCAGATTTTGCAGATAAAGATCAAAACTGACAAAAATCCTCCTTGATAGCCCTAACATTTAAATTGGGAGGAGGGAGGTGAGACAGGCAACAAACAACAAATTAAGGAAAGCCTATTGGAATTCTTTATTGTAAGTGCTTACAAGAAAAAAAAAGTAGGAAAAGGAAAATAAATAGTATGTAGGAATGTGTATTTTGAGGGGAAGTGTTGCAATTTTAAAAAGGGTCACCAGATAAGCTCTCAGAGTGAGGGTGGGTACTTTAGAGAGGCTTTATCACATATTTGGTAAAAACTTTATTGTCTAGTATAGCTAATTAGCATAAACATATTCTATCACACCACACACACAAAAAAATGTCTTCAGGGTAAGCACTATTGGCTTTGACCTATAAATGATCTTTCAAGGGTTTTCTAAGTTTCCACAAGCTAAAGATGGTACAAAGTAAAGGTCCCCTTTCATCTTTTTCTTTTAAAAGGAATAGCTACAAAATACAAGGTACGGTACTTCAGAAGAAATTTCTCATAGAGAATCAAAGAAAACTGTAAAGTTTCAACTACTGATAAACGGAAAACCAACTTAAGTCCAATTAAAAAAAGGTTCTTCAGGGGGACTCCTTGGTGGTGCAAGGGGTTAAGATGCAACCTATGAAGCTATCTGAAGCTATCCGCAGCCACTGCAGCTCCCCGCCAGGAAGCTACCCACATGGCACACAGACCTCTCCTGTCACTCCCGCTGCTCCCCTCAGCTGTGGATTTCAGTCAATCTGCCTGTTCTGTTCCCAACTGTCTCTGGCGAATCCTCTCACCCCCCCCCCACACCTCTAGCCTGTACCCCAATTCCTGTATGCATAAATAAATAAATCTTTTTAAAAGGGGAGACTTCATAAAAGGAGGTAATTGGAAAGGGGAGAGTTCAGCACAATTTAGGACATGAAAGATTAAAATGATGGCAACATAATCACACAGGATAAGTGATAAAAATCACAACCATCAGAAACAATATCTGAGGCCGTGAAAATGGGACATACTCCGCCACAAGGTCAAGAAAAACGGACCAATTCCTCACATTCCATTAGCACGCTGTCCACTTGCCTCCTTTACAAAAACTGGGATCCAAGACAGAGCATTTCTCTGCTCTCCTTCACGGAATAGTAGAGATCCTTCTACTCTGCACATGAAGCCCAGAAGAAGGTAGCTAGTAGCAAAAACAGGATTAAGGAGAGAACCGGAGTAGCATATATTCAGAAACCAAAGTCAGTGAAACTTCTTTCAAGGAAGTAGGGTCACCATTTCTACTTAAATGCCTCCTAATACGTTACCCTTTCAAGGTCCCCTAGCATTACTGCTGTCTTTCCTTCTTAACAACCTTTTTGTTCATGACGCTTGAAATATAACGCAACCTTCATTATTGTGGCCCCTAAATTACAATAAATGCATATTGATGCTTAACACATATCTTTCTTCATCAAACTGACAGTAACCTGTTAAAGGTAGACTGGGTTAGAATTATCTAGCAGTGTACTCTCATACCTAGCAGTGTGCAGTAGTTGTTCCATAAATGAACAGTGTTAGATAAGTCCTACAAAATGGTTCTGCTAATAATCAGCGTACTATAATCCTCTCCCTTCTTTGTAGGCATTTTCAACCTTTCTGTTGTGAAATGCCCATAAAGTGCAGAAATATGTATATACAAGCTTAATATACAGTAAAAAGTATACACCATGTAACACTCATACAGATAAAGAAATGGAATATCACCAAAAAACCACAGAAGTCTTTGCATGCCCTTTCTCAGTAACAATCCCTTCCATGGAAGAATCACTTAAAAACGATAGTCACCTCCCTACTTTCCTTTTTAAACACCAAAGTGTGTGTTCTTAAACATCATAGCTTAATTTTGTCAGTTTTCATAGCTTCTGTAAATGCAATCACAAAGATGTATACTTTTCGTTTATTTCCCCCCATTTAACCCTGTACTTGTAAACTGCATCTATGCTGTTGCACATACCTACAATTCATTTTTTTACTGTGGCACTCTACTGACTCTACACATACTCCTGAACATTCATTCTACTGTTATTAAATATCTGGGGTTGCTTTCAGGTTTTAGTTGCCATGAATCATGGTGCCAGAAACATTCTTGTACAATGCTGTTCTGGTGGTTACTCTGGAGTCAAACTTCTATATCAATGGGTATGAATCATGAACTTTAGTAGATACTGCAAACTATCTTCCAAAGTGGTTACACCAACTTACATTCCCATTAGCTGTCTACAAGTTCCCATTTATCGACAGAGGTTTGTAATTATGACCATAATTACCTAGCATGCATGTTGTGGAATCTTTTATTTTTTTAATACATACAAGAGCTGGGGTACAGGCCAAATGTGTGTGTGGGGGGGGGGGGTAAGAGGATTCACCAGAGACAGAGTGGGGAAAAGAACAAGCAGAAATACACTGACTGAAACACACTGCTGAGGGGAGCAGCGGGCGAGTCAGGAAAGGTCTGCTGCACCATGTGGGTTGCTCCCTGGCGAGGGATCAAACTTGTGCTGCAGTGGCTGTGGTTAGCTTCATAGGTTGCGTCTTAACCCCTTGCACCATCAGGGAGGCCCCATGTAGTGGAATCTTACTAGTTTGCATTTCCCAATTTATGAATGAGAGGTTAATCATTATTCCACTTTATGTAGTTTCCCTAAAAGTCTTGCCTTTTTTTTTTAAGATTTATATATTTATGCATACAAGAGCTGGAGTACAGGCCAGAGGTGCAGGGGTTGAGAGGATTCACCAGAAACAGAGTGGGGAACAGCACAGGCAGACTGACGAAATACACTGCTGAGGGGAGCAGTGGGCAAGTCAGGAGAGGTCTGCTGCGCCATGTGGGTAGCTCCCTGGCCGGGGATCAAACTCGCGCTACAATGGCTGCGGATAGCTTCATAGGTTGCGTCTTAACCCCTTGCACCACCAGGGAGGCCCACTTGCCCATTTTTTAATGATACAGATTAACTTACATACATCTTTATTTATTTTGGATACAGACCCTAGGTTAGGTCTTAGAAATATATCTGTTCTCACTGTAGCTTACATTTTCCCTTGCTTATTAATGCCTTAAATACCTGAATTTCTCTCATTTTTAACTAACCAAATGTACTCAACCTTTCTCCTAGGAATTGCTCTTTATTTACAAAAAATTTATTTAAAAAAAATCAAGTATATTTATTTTCTATCCCATGAGCATTCATTCACACAGCTCTTTCAACAAGCTGCGTGGTTAGTGCTGTCTTAAATACCCTTCTAATCTCCATAGAAACAGAAGGTCCGCCTTTGCTAAAACTACGATGTTCCATGTCTTGTAGCCAACCTGGTTCTTCACATCTGCAGAAATTTAGTTATACTTAGTAGTAAGTAGTAATGGGAAGACCTGCAGAATTCCCAAGATACTATTCATTTTTAAAAGGAATTAGTGTTTTTTTGAGTCAAACTTAAGAAATCTTTTCCTAAATGTTCAACATCACTTGCAATCAGGGAAATGCAAATCAAAACTACCATGAGATACCATCTCACACCAGTGAGAATGGCACATATTAAAAAAACTAGCAACAACAAATGTTGCCGAGGTTGTGGAGAAAAAGGAACTCTTCTGCACTGTTGGTGGGAGTGCAAACTGGTCCAACCACTATGGAGAGCTGTGTGGAGATTTCTGGACCTACTAAACATAGAGCTTCCACAGGATCCAGCAATTCCACTCCTAGGTATTTACCCAAAGAACACAGAAACATCAATTCCAAAGAACACCTGCACCCCTATGTTTATAGCAGCACTATTTACAATAGCTAAGCTTTGGAAACAGCCCAAATGCCCAAAAATAGATGACTGGATCAAGAAGATGTGGTACATATATACCATGGAATATTACTCAGCATTCAAAAAAGATAAACACATGCAATTTGCAGCAACATGGATGGCGCTGGAAGGGATCATGCTCAGTGAAATAAGCCAAAAAGAAAAAGAAAAATACCGGATGGTCTCACTCATAGCAGGAATCTAGAATACTTAAATAAGGGACCAGGAAAATGAATAACTATAAGAAAGTGAAAATCAAAATCAACAAAAACTATGAACCAGAGACACTTTTTGGGAGGTGGGGGGCGGGAGGGGAGGGATTGGGGTCAGAATGGGGGGATTGCAATTGTATGGGGAATATAAAAATAAAATTTATTAATTTAAAAAAAAAAAAGAAATCTTTTCCTAAAGAGATCATATATATGTGTGTATGTATGTTTCCTCCTATGTTACCTTAAAAGTTGTACTGTTTAACTTTTCATAATTAGGTGTACAATCTATCTTAGAAATTATTTGTATTTATGTATGGTGTGAGGAATAAGGTTTGACTTTTCCTTTGCCATTTTTGTGAAACCAAGTATCCATGTATATTTGAATATTTTTTTGACACCCAACACAGTTAAGTCCTCCCACATCACCACATTCAGGCCTGCCCTATTTCTACATCTTACGCATTTCCATATAAATTTTGGAATTTCAAGTTTTTCACATAAAAAGCTATCAATATTGGGCCTCCCCTGGTGGCACAGGTGGTGGTGGTTGAGCACCATGCTGTGAAGTGGTCCACAGCCTCTGCAGAGCCAGTTCATCTCAATCGGCCGGCAAGGGTCCCACATGGTGCGGCAGACCTCTCCTGTCTCGCCCGCTGCTCCCCTCAGCAATGTATTTTGTCAGTCTGCCTGTGCTATTCCCCACTCTGTCTCTGGTGAATCCTCTCACCCTCCCGCACATCTGGCCTGTACCCCAGTTCTTGTATAAATAAATAAATAAATCTTTTTTTTAAAAAGCTATCAATATTTTGGTTAGAACTAAAATGAAATGATGGGTGAAAATAAAAACCAAAGCCTTTATAATACTCAGTTTCGCTTGCTAACAGGGTTTTTTCCCCCCTCTGTTTAATTTAATCAAGAATGGATATTGAAAAAGAGTCTGGTAAAATGATATAGTGGGTAGTAACAGGAAATGTCTCCCCGTCTGAACAACAATTACACTGGCAGAGTCCACCTGACATAATTATTTTGGAACTGTGTAGTCTTTTTTTTTTTTTAAAGATTTATTTATTTTTATACAAGAATTGGGGTACAGGCCACAGATGCACGGGGGTGGGGGGGGTGAGAGGATTCACCAGAGACAGAGTGGGGAATAGAACAGGTGGACGGACCGAAGTACACTGCTGAGAGGAGCAGCGGGCGAGACAGGAGAGATCTGTCCCACCATGTGGGTTTCTCCCTGGCCGGCCAGGAATCGAACTTGTGCTGCAGGGGCTGCGGATTTCTTCATAGATTGCGTCTTAACCCCTGCACCACCAGGGAGGCCCAGGACTGTGTAGTCTTTTGAAAGCTTTTAACTTCTGGAGGAACACTTGGACAGGAAAATGTACAATTAACTAAGGTTAATTTCAGCTCTAACCACAGGTAGGCAACTTTACATTGCAGTACAAGTTTCCTAGAGCAGTCTGCACACAGCTTTCTGGAGCCAGAGTAGGCAAAAAGGACCCCATCCTCCAACTAAAAGGGATCTTTGCAATCAGAGCTGACTGCTCCTTCTGTTCACAGAGGTATACACAAAGAAAGTGGCAGTCCAGTCATTTTAACACCTTTCCCAAAGTTGCTAGTCCTTCCTCCTCTGGTTCAAGTGACTTCCACCAGATTTAAAGAACCAACACCTTTTCCCTCTCTTTATCTCATCCCACCTGCTCTGTGATTCACCTTTTTCCTTTGAGAGTCAGATATTAAGGACTAGGGCATTTAATAGCAACTGCATATAAAAACAAAATTAGAAAGTGGCTATGCAAGCCCTGGGAAAAGTCTTCAGGAAAGACCACAGAATATTTAAGTTTATACCTCGGGCTGATCCTAAAAAATCAAGGGAAAAAAAAAAAAAAAACCCAACAACAACAACAAAAATCCCTGAGGAAGAATGTGATTTCCAGAATTACCACATTATTAGATTCAAATATCCAGTGTTCAACAAAACATCCCAAGGCACACAAAAAAAGAGGAAAAGTATGGCTCATTCAAAAGAAAAAAAAAAAAAATCAAAGACTTCAAAACAAGTCTTAAAGATGCTCACAGAACTAAAGGATAGTGTGAAGAAAGTTTAAAAAAGAAAGATGGTAACGGAAATGGATAAAAGGAAAATCTGAAAAGAAAAAAATCCTTGAATTGGAAAGTACAATAGCTGAAATGAAAAATTCACTAGAAGGAACCAAAGGTAGATTAAAAGGGGCAGAAAATTCAGTAAATTTGAAAATAGAACAACACAAACTACTGAAGCATATGAAAAGAAAAAGAAAAGCAGAGCCTAAGGAATCTGTGGAATATCATCAAGCAGACCAACACATACATCGTAAGAGTTTCAGAAAGAGAAAAGACCTGAAGAAATAATGGGTGAAAACTTCTCATATTTGGAGAAAGACATGCAGATAAACATTCTAGTACCTCAACAACTTCATGTAAGATGAACTCTGAGTAAGATTATCTCAACTGAGGCAGAGGAAACATATATAATTCAACACCCTTATCAAGATAAAAATGCTCAACAATTTAGAAAAAGGAAATTACCTCAAGATAATAATCATATATGAAAAATCCACAGCAGACATCATATTCAAGGGTACATGCCTCTAAGAGCAGGAACAAGGCCAAGGATACCTGATTCTCATCACTTTTATTCATCAACATAGTCCTGAAAGTTGTACCCGGACAATTTGGTTAAAAACAATTTTTTAAATCAAAGCCAATCAGAATGGAAAGCAAGAGGGCCTCCCCTGGCAGCGCAGGCAGTTGAGCGCAGCGCTGTGAAGCTGTCCACAGCCTCTGTAGTGCGGGTTTGATCTGGGCCGGCCAGCAAGAATCCCACATGGCATGGCGGACCTCTCCTGTCTCGCCTGCTGCTCCCTCAGCAGTGTATTTCAGTCAGTCTGCCTGTTCTGTTCCCTGCTCTGTCTCTGGTGAATCCTCTCACCCTCCCGTGCACCTGACCTGTACCCCAGTTCTTGTATGTATGAATAAATAAATCTTTAAAAAAAAAAAAAAGAATGGAAAGCAAGAAGTAAAAGTATCTCTTTGAAGATCTTGTATGTAGAAAATTCTAAAGACTATACACACACGCACAAAACCTGAAAACTAATAAATGAGTTAAGCAAAGTAGCAGGATACAAGGTCATTACATCAAAATCAGCTGCATTTCTATAAACAAACAAAAAACGTTCTGAAAAGAAAATTACAAAAACTATTGCATTTACACGAAAACCAGAAAGACTAAATTAGGAATTAACTAGATTAAGGAAGTGAAAGACTTCTACAATTAAAACTGCCAAACATTGCTGAAAGGAATAAAAGACAACATAAATAAATGGAAACACCCATGGTCATGAATTGAAAGATTTAGTATTATTGAAATTCAATACTGTCCAGCACAGCCTGTAGAGCCAATGTAATATCAAAATATGAACGATGTTCTTGGCAAAAATATTTTTTAAAACCCAATCCAATCTTGAAAACTAACAAAACTGGAGGACTGGAAACTTACTACAAAGTTACAGTAATCAAATGGAACTATGGAATAATCAAATGGAATATGACAGCCCAGAAATGAACTCTCTTATTAAATATAATTCTTGAGAAGGATGCCATGATCACTCAATAGGAAAGGGATAGCCTTTTCAACAAATTATGCTGGGAAAACTGGATATGCACATCATCAAGTAGAACCCTTATCTAAAGTTATATACAAAAATTAACTCAAAATGGATCAAAGACCTCATGAAAGGGATATAAATATAAATCTTATAGAAAGAAAATTAAGTAAAACTTTTACAACCATGGATGACTTGGAAATGATTACTGGATATGACACCAAAGTTAACAACAAAAACTAAACAAGATAGACTCAAAAATTTATTAATTTTTTCTATCAAAAGACACTAACCAAAGAGTAAAAAGAACACTCCACAGAATGGGAGAAAATATATGCAAGACATATATTTGATAAGGGGTTAATATCCAGAATGTTTAAAGAACTCCTAACACAACTCCTAACACTCAACAGAAAAACAATCCCAATGCAAAAATGGGTAAAAAGACTTAAAGAGGAAATTTTCCAAAGATACACAAATGGTCGATAAGCACACAAAAAGATGCTCAACATCACGAATCATTTTGGAAATGCAAATCCAAACTACAAAAATGAGATACCGCCTCGCACTTGTAAGAATGGCTAATATCCAAAAACAAAGAAAACCTAAGTGTTGGTAAGAACTTAAGAGCAAGAAAGACAGAAAGAAAATAGAATCCTTGTGCAAGATTCCTTGCAATTATAATTGGATTATTCTTTCATGATCATCTATCTCTATCTCTACTTCCAACTTTAATCCAAACCCTAGTCTACACAACCACTGATCTGTATATTGGTTTACATTATAAGAAACTTTTTATATATAAGAGGAAGAAAAATGTCAATTTTGGGGGAAGATGGGGAAGGAATCTGGTTGCTTTCAAAGTCAGCTAAATTATTCAGAGATTGATCGATGTTACTGAGTATACCAAGAGTTTGTTTCATTTTATTACTGGGTAGGATTCCATAGTATGCCAAATTTCTTTACTCAATCACCTATTGATGACCATCTTGTTTCCAACTTTTGTGCTGTTACAAATAAAGCTGTTATTAAGTCTCATGTACAGGACTTTATGGTGACATATGCTTTTATTTGAAGTAACATTTCACACAAATGAAATGACTAAGTTGTATAACAGATGTTATTTTTAACATTTTAAGAAACTGTCTAATTTCTTTCCAAAGTAACTGTACCACTTTACATTCCCACCATCTATTATTTGAGTTTCAATTGCTCTATATTCTTACCAGCATTTGATATGATCAGTCTTCTTAATTTTAGTCACTGCATGGCATTTAGTATTTTCTTGTGATTTTAGTTAGCATTTCCTAATGACTACTGGTGTTAAGTAAGCATCTTTTCATGAGCCTATTTGTTGTCAATTTATGGTTTTTGTTTTTTAAAGATTTATTTATTTATGCATACAAGAGCTGCAGGTAGAGGCCAGAGATGCGAGGGTGAGAGACTCACCAGAGACAGAGCAGGGAACAGAATAGGCAGACTGACTGAAATACACTGCTGAGGGGAGCAGCGGGCAAGTAAGGAGAGGTCTGCTGCACCATGTGGTTCACCTCCCTGGCCAGGGAGCAAACTCGTAGGGCAGTAGCTGCAGATAGCTTCATAGTATTTTTTATTTCAATTTCCAATTGTTCATTGGTATATATACAAATACATATTGTATATTGGTATCATTATATGTTGTAGCCTCACTAAACCTATAGCTCTAGTGACTTTTTTGTAGATTCCTTAGGATTTTCCTAAGTCAATTGACTAAAGTCAATTTTTCTTCTTCCTTTCAATTCTGGATGTCCGGTTTTTCATGCTATAGCATACTGCCGTTAAACAGACATGGTTAAAGAGGACATTCTTCTTCATCCCTAATCTCTGAGGGAAAGCACTCTATACTATATTGATTGTAGAGTTTACCCTAAATGCTCTTTATCAGGTAGAGGATGCTTCTCTCCTAATGTATTGACAATTTTTACCAGAAATGAATTTTGTCAATTTTGAAATATATCTACTGAAATGATCATATAGCATTTTTAAAAGTCTGTTATGATAATGAAAAACTGCACTGATTATTTTCAGGTGTTAAAGCAATCTTTAAATGTTATCACATTCCTGGGATAACCCACTTGGCCATAATATATTATCTTTTATATATATTCTTATAAAATTTTAGAAACAAATATAATTTTTACCTATATTTATGAGATATATTACTCTACAGCTTTCTTTTTCTGGTTTGAGTATTAAGCCAATACTGGTCTCATAATGCGAGACCATTTTGAGGAAGTATTTTGCGTAAAATGGGTATTATCTTTTCCTCAGATTTTTGCAGAATTTGCCAGTGAAGCTGACTGGACCTCTCAGAGTCATTATTGTGGGGTTTTTAACTACCTGTTCATAGGTATAAGGCTAGGCAGTTAATTGTTTCTTCTTCAGTTTGGTAGCTTTGATCTGTCAAAGAATTGTCATTTCATCTTGTCCAATTTAATAGCATGAAGTTATTCATAATATTGCCATTATCCTTTTAACATTTGTAGTAGTAATGTCAGATCTCATTGCTGAAATTGTTAATTTGAATGTTCTCCTTTTTCCCTAATCAGTCTGGCTGTAGATAGCAATGATATTTTCTCTTTCCACAGTTAATTTGTAAGTATATGTATCCAACAAAACACTAAGTGAGCTAAGAAAGCAAGAACGCTAGGTTTTAATCTTTCTCTTAGTACCACCCACAGAAAATAAGCAGTCTTTTACACCATCACCAGTACTTTTTTAAACAGATATAAGGTAAACAGTTGGGAACATTGAAAACCAAACCTCAGAAATTAGATCTTAGTTAAAAAACAAAAACAAAGGGCCTCCCCGGTGGCGCAGCGGTAGAGCGCTGGGTTGCGAAGCTGCCCGCGGCCTCTGCGGTGCCGGTTCAATCCCCGGCTGCTCCTCGGCCACCGGAGGAGGGTCCCACATGGCGCGCAGACCTCTCCTGCCGCCCGCTGCTCCCCTCAGCAGTGTACTTCGGTCCTTCTGCCTGCTCTGCCCCTCGCTCTGGCTCTGGTGAATTCTCTCACCCTCCCGCGCTTCTGACTGTACCCAGTGCATGTATAAACAAAACAAACAAGCAAACAAATAAAGAAAGAAAAACATGCCTCTATTAAAAAAAAAAAAAATCTTTAAAAAAAAAAAAAAAAACAAAAGCAAACAAAAAAACCACAAAGATATGGAAGTCAGAAAATAGATTAAAAAAAAAAAAAAAACCCCATTGCTCAATAACAATGTGACCTTGAAGAACAAGTTACTTAAATTCCATAAGAACTCAGTGCAGGGCCTCCCCTGGTGGCACAGCGGTTGAGCACTGGGCTGCGAAGCTGCCCGCAGCCTCTGCAGCACCCGTTCGATCCCCGGCTGCCTGGGCAGGGTCCCACATGGCACGCAGACCTCTCCTGCCACGCCCGCTGCTCCCCTCAGCAGTGTATTTCTTCGGTCTGTCTGTTCTGTTCCCCGCTCTGGCTCTGGTGAATTCTCTCACCCTCCCGCGCTTCTGACTGTACCCAGTGCTTGTATAAATAAATAAATAAATCTTAAAAAAACAAAAAACTCAGTGCATTTGTAAAACAGAGAAGCCTCCATATTATATCAGGTTTCAAGATTTAAAATGATATAATCCCCAGAGCGCTCTCCATAAATATTCTCTAATGTTAGTATCCTTCTATTCACACCAAATGATTGACAAGCCATTAATGGAAGAAAAAAATTTAAGTCTACAACAATGACAAAAAAAATACATTATCAAATCCCTAAATGTCATGCATCAAAAACATTAACACTTCTAATTCAGATATTAGTCATAAAATACCTAAGCATAGGGCCTCCCAGGTGGCGCAGCGGTTGAGCGCTGGGTTGTGAAGCTGCCCGCGGCCTCCCTGGCGCCGGTTCGATCCCCGGCTGCTTCCCGGCCACAGGAGGAGGGTCCCACATGGCGCGCAGACCTCTCCTGCCGCCCGCTGCTCCCCTCAGCAGTGTACTTCGGTCCTTCTGCCTGCTCTGCTCCCCACTCTGGCTCTGGTGAATTCTCTCACCCTCCCGCACTTCTGACTGTACCCAGTGCATGTATAAACAAAAAAACAAACAAACAAACAAATAAAAATAAATAAATAAATAAAAAAAAAACATGCCTCTATAAAAAAAAAAAAACTTATTAAAAAAAAAAAAAAAAAAAAATACCTAAGCATGTTAAAAATACAAACTATACAAAGACTATAAAGTAAAAAGCAAGTCTATTACCATATTCAGTATCACAGAGTTCAAAGTGAATACTTTTTTTTTTTAAAGATTTATTTTTATTTATACAAGAGCTGGGGTACAGGTCAGAGGCAAGGGAGGGTGAGAGTATTCACCAGAGACAGAGTGGGGAGCAGAACAGGCAGACGGACCGAAAGCAATGCTGAGGAGAGCAGTGGCCAACACAGGAGAGGTCTGCCGCACCATGTGGGTTATTTCCCTGGCTGACCGGGAATTGAACCCACACTACAGAGGCTTCAGACAGCTTCATAGCACTGCACTCAACCCTCTGTGGCACCGGGGAGGCCCAAAGTGAATACTTTTAATTATGTGTTTTAATTTTGGTGGATGCCTCAATAATTCTAAATCAAACAATTTTCTCCTCAATTTCATGATTATGATGAAAGATAAGCAACCTGCATCTTAAACTTGTTCCACATCTCAACTTCTGTCAGCTACAGCACTACTTTCATATCATGGTTTTTATTAGGTTTGTTCTAAAATTATATTTAGACCTTTAGTACTCTGTATAGAAATCAATTCTAAACATCAAAATGCAATCAATTTGCTTACAAAATTAGGCTTATGTGATTAATCATTGTAGAATCAATTAATGTAACTGACCCCATAAAGGAGGAAATGTAATTCCACAACATTAAATTTGTTCTAACAGCCCAGATGAATATTCTTTTTTCTTATCCTCTTACTAACTGTTCAAAATTGTACCAGAATTTTTACTGATTCATAGTTGGACCATAATTTCCCTGTAAAATTTTTTCAATATTCTTGATTGGTTTTGTTTTTCATATTGACCACTATGGCATGCACCTTCACCTAAATCATGAATCATTCAGTTTCTTAACCATGTTGTTTCTTAAAATAAATCTAGTATCTTCCTGAAGATGACAATCTTAGTAGCATCTGATTTTCTACTTTAAATTAGACTAGTTGTTTTCTACTCTTACTGTGAAGTCATCATCGTAAGATTGTTTCCCTCTCCGGCTGGCTCCACCTTTAACTGGATGGATGGTGTCTCCTGTTTCTTCAATTCTTTTTCATTTTCTGGATCACAATCTTGGGAAATTCAATAGAAATTTGTAAGAAGTGAACTACTAGCCTGTGTCATTGTATGCTTTAATTTACCTTTATGCTTTGCAGCTAGTTGATTTATAATTTGGTTGGGGAATAGGTTCTAGGTTGAAAATTCATCCAATCCTCATTCAACTCTGATAGGACAATGATTCATGTAAATGATCTGAGAAAAAAACTGATTCTAAATTCTTCCTAGGAAAAGTAGTTCATCTTTAAAAGATTTCAGGATACTGTCTTTGTTCCTTACTGTTCTGAAATGTCAGGTGGAGGTGTCTACAAAACAACCCTCTTAAAATTATTACTATCTGGTATTCAATGGGCCCTTTTAATCTGAAATTTCATTGTCTTCCAGCTGAGAAACTTTCTTCCATAATTTCGTCCTTTTCTCTTTCATTTTCTCCTTTCTCCCAATACTCTGAATCATCAGTTTCTTTTATTTTAATTTTCCAAGCACATTTTTGCAAAACATACTGAAAATTTCTTCAACTTTTTCCAGTTTTTATGTTTGGTTCTGGTGTCTTAAGCATTTTTGCTTCCAAGAACTCTTTCTTATTCCTACTCCTGTTACATAGCAGTCATAACAAAGTATCTTTCTACCTTTCCTAACAGTACAAGAAAAGTGATAGGCTCCTAGAACATAGATGGTTTTTGTAAATATAATGGACTATATGGGGAGCAGGGAGGATAGTATATAACAACAAAGCTTACTTTGATACTTGACTGGCTTCTGGAATTTAATTCTAATCAAGGATAAGATATGAGATAAAGAAACTAATCAAGTTGGAATGCATTCTGGAAAAGCATCAGATCCAAGATGGCAGCCAGCAGGAGGCTGATAAAGGCATTTGAAGAAATCCACAAATGTGGAATGAAAAACTTTCATAACATCCAGGTTGGATTAAGTTAATTTATTAATTTGGCAAGGGCTTATTGTGCCTGACAAGCCTCCATATAATAAGGGAGCCTTAAGAATCAAACTTTCCAGCAGAGTACACATTCAAACCACCAAAGATTACAATTAAAACAAAGATCTACCACCCATCAATGAAAGGGGGGAGGTCCTCTGCCAAAAATAAGGTTGAAAACTGAAGCCAGCAACCAAAACTGACCAAGTAATGCAGTCCCTCATAGCACAGGTTAACAACCCCTAGAGCTTGCACACCCAATTCAGGCTGATCGAGCTGAAGAACACTGTTAAGGACCATAAAAAGTTCTGTAAGATTGGCCTCCCTGGTGACACAGGGGTTAAAGACAGCACTATCAAGCTATTGCCAACCACTGCAGTATGAGTTACAACCCCTGCCGGCCAGGGAGCAATCCACATGGCACATCAGACCTCTCCTGCCTCGCCCACTGCTCCCCACAGCAGTGTATTTCAGCAGATCTTCCTGTTCTGCTCCCCACTCTCTCTGGTGAATCCTCTCACTCCCTGTACTTCCGGCTCACAGCCCAGTTCTTGTATGCATAAATAAATAAATGTTTTTTTAAAAAAATTCTGTAAGATTGCTGAAGAGTTTATGAAGAAATATGGGGGGAAGTGACCTGTGGACTAAAATCTGTCATGGTTGATTTTAGCAAGTGTGAGAGCAGAGACCCCAAGCAGTACATTTAAACACCCTGCAAAAGCAGGACTCTGGAAAATTGATATATGCCACTGCCTGGCAGTAACTAGTGGCGTCCTTAATAGCATTTACTATATTCCATAGTTTTCTTAATCAAAAGTAGTCTAGATAACTTGCAAAGAAAAGTTAAAAATTTAAGAGATGATGCAATAGAAAGAAACTAACCAAGA
Organism: Talpa europaea; assembly: GCF_964194135.1. Classification (NCBI taxonomy): domain Eukaryota; kingdom Metazoa; phylum Chordata; class Mammalia; order Eulipotyphla; family Talpidae; genus Talpa; species Talpa europaea. Next base: position 32,377,506 of record NC_140075.1, on the reverse strand, counting down.
AAATAAAGTAATAAAAGCAAACAGATACACAGTATTATTATTCCATGGCTTTTGTAACTTATTCTTGTTGCTTTGAAATGGAAACATGTTCTGTAAATGCAAGACAGGAATGAACTCAGTAAAGAGCTGTGGACAAAACTAATAATTCTGGTTTGTATTTCATTTTAATCTTTTAAAACTTATTTATATAAAGATAATTTAGGTATAGGAAAAGCAGTATATTATTTAAACACTGAAATAACAAATTAGAACAGCGTGGCACTGGTCACAAAATAAACAGCAAAAAAACAGAAAGAGACCCAAATAATAGTATATTTTAATTTACAGCATAAGTGAACTTTTAAGCCAGTAGGGGAAAATATTCTCAATATTGACTGTACAAGCAGGCAGACATTTGATGGAGAAATGATTCCCTAGTACAACTCTCATCTCAACTCTCATTTGAATAAATTCCAGATATATTAACAATTTGATTAAGTATATTTATTAAGTTGTGTTTTTTTAATCTAGAGGACAAAGAGAGACTTCAAGGAAACTCCAAAGACAGAAACCATAAAAGAACACCTCCAGACTTAATCATCTCTGCTTTTTCCTTTTTCAGAGGTAGTAGGGCTGGTGAGGGACACAGGGACTTGGAGGAAAATTAAAATTTAAGTTACAAACTTGGGAAAAAAAAAAAAAACCCTAAAAATGTAGAAGGAAAAAAGTCATTCTAACAAAATTTGACAAAGAATTCAAAAACCTCATTTACCGAAGAAAATTTAAGACAAACGGTTCATAAACAATATAACTAAAGAAATTTAAAACAATTCCAATTTCTGTCCATCGATTTGAATATCTAGTAGTAAGTGTATAGAACTGACACTATCCAATTTTTGACAAATATAGTTAATGTAAATCTAGCAATATCTATAAATGTTTCAAGTACATTCATTTCTGTAGAATTCCATTTTTAATAGCCTATCTGGAACTTGAATGTTCATGATTGTGTGATTTATAAGAAAGGATATATCCAACAAAAGGAATATAACAGCATAAAGCAAAAAAATTATGAAATCTTTACTTGCTGACATGGAAAGTAGAAAATAAATTTAAGACACTAAACTTCTAAAGGTTATAATGTCACATACATAGTTCCATTTTTGTTTAAAGGAATGTATCTATGCACACAAGTGGATTAACAGAAAATCTAGAAGAACATACAGTAGTTCCTCACTTAACTTCACTGACAGGCTCTTGGACACTGCAACTTTAAGTAAAATAACTTATAAGAAAATTAATTTAACCATATACTAATTGATATATAAATAGGAGGTAATTTCCTACAACATATATTTCAGGTCATGAAAACACCACCAAACTTTTAAATAAAGGCCTAAAAACACTTCTAATATGAAACAATAATTTGTATGCATTCATTTTCAAATCTGCTTATTCCAGGTTCAGGAGTGACCAGAGGTTATTCCCAGTAACTCAAGGTAGGAACCAACCTGGAGAGAATGCCCTTCCATTGCAGTCACACGCACACAAACACGCACACAACTGACACAAGTCAGACATACCATGCGCATCTTTGGGATATGACAGGAAATGATAGTATCCAGAGAAACCCACACAGACATGGGAAGAATGTGTAAACTCTACACAAAGGACAGTGGTTCCAGCTGGATATCACGGTATTTTCCCACATCAACATTAAAACAAGACAACACTGAACATATTCAAGAACCTGCTATAAAACAAAATACTAATCACCCGCTTTAGTTGAATAATAAGGTGGTGAGTATAAGGAAATGTAAATAAAAACTGCCCCAAAAGGATTATTAATCACCTACTAAATTAAGAAGAAACTCTTTTCAATTACATGATAAAATCATATTCAATATATTTGAAGAAAACAAGAAGATACAGTAGGAAGGGAGGGAAATCAAGAATAAATTATGATATAATGTGTCCTACCTAGTATTTTAAAAGGAAAAATAAGTTTCTCACAAGAGTACATAACGCTTAACTGAGTTATGCTCTTATTCTGTCCCCAAATCTCCTGCGGGAATGATTCAAAATATGACCAGAAGATTTTGTTAGAAATTTCTTCTTTTGGAAACTGAGACATGTTAATTTACTAGGTCATGGTAATTACACACACACATCCAATCACACTTTTGTATGCTTTAAATATGTGCAATTTTGTCAACTATACCTCAATATAGCAGGAGAGGGAAAAAAGATGGATTATACTATCTGTATATTCAAAGAACATGGAAAGGGGATGAGGTGAGAAGGCATGAGACACACAGAAAAATAAATTATATACTTGCAAAGGCTTTCTAGAAGTCCAAATGAGAAATGGTTTAATTTAGTACCAAAAAAAGGATCTTAAAGAGGAAAATTCAATTTAAAAAAGGTGTGTTACATGTGTCATGTATCCTACACAAAGAGCATTTAAGGATAAGAATTTCTTAAAATTCTTACTAAATCATTAATCAGGATTAAAGTAGGAAACAGATAATACCTCAAGTAGGTTTCCCAGTAATCCTATTTTACTAAAAGAAATGAAATTATACCGTCTCAATCTGTACTCACTGTATTCCAGCTTCTTCCTCTTCTTCTTCTCTTTCAACTGCTCCTCCTCCTCCTTGATGCCCTCCTCTCCTTCTTCTCTCTGCTCCTCGCCCAAGGTATCATAATAGAGTGGATCACGATGAGCAGCCTTCCTCTGGAAATGCTTAGGTTTGGAGCCCCCTTTCACAAGTACAACTTTTCTTTTTAAACAAGTGCAGCCAAACATGCAGTCTGGCCGGCGGCAATGAGCAGGCTGGCGTTTCTCCAAAGCTAGACTGGAACATACGCAACCCAATCGACAGAAGTCATTGTTGCATGGAGGGGCTCGTTTCCTTATGATTGTATGAATGGGTTTAGTTTTGAGCGATGCCTGGAGTTCAAATAGAAAATAGTACATCTACTAAGTCACCATCAGCACTCCCAACAAACTCCACACAGAGAGGAGAGAGATATGACTGATCTATGTATGTGCACTATGACATATATAACATATCTATATATGACTCATCTAGTCATACACACTGGTTTGCCTTCTTCTCTGACTCAGTACTAATAGCACAGATTAGGACAAATTCAAAGGGCAAAACACAAACAGAACCAGGACTCTGAACAATCTCCCATTCTAATGCACAGAAGAGACAAGCAATAGTGTATTTTATTATAAGCTAATATATCAAATTTTAAGCTTGTTTCTTCAATAAAGTTTCACTGGAAAACAGTCAAGTCCATTTATTTAAATAATATTTAAGGCAGAATTAAGTAACTGCAACAGAGTATATGGTTTGAAAAGCCAAAAATATTTACTATCTGGTCTTTCACAGAAAGAGCTGGCTGATTCCCTGCTCTACGGTAGTTAATAAAAAGGAAGTAGGATAATGTGTGCGTGAAAATCTTTAGGAATCTTTAACAATAAAGGACACATTTTGGGGCCTCCCCGGTGGCGCAGCGGTTGAGCGCTGGGTTGCGAAGCTGCCCGCGGCCTCTGCGGCGCCGGTTCGATCCCCAGCTGCTCCCAGGCCACTGGAGGAGGGTCCCACATGGCGCGCAGACCTCTCCTGCCGCCCGCTGCTCCCCTCAGCAGTGTACTTCGGTCCTTCTGTCTGCTCTGCTCCCCGCCCTGGCTCTGGTGAATTCTCTCACCCTCCCGCGCTTCTGACTGTACCCAGTGCATGTATAAACAAAACAAAAACAAACAAACCAGCAAACAAATAAAGCATGCCTCTATTAAAAAAAAAAAAAAAAAAAAAAGGACACATTTTGTACTCAGTCCCAATATCCGATGACCTTTAGCTCTAAAATTTAATCACAGAATCTAAAAAATGGGAGGTATAAAAATTATTCATATTGTTGTACCATTCACATGCAGTAGAGGCTGCTAAGATGGATAATACAATGATAAATGAAAAATTCTTAAAATTTGACAAAAGACAAACTTTTTCTCCATAGGTTCACTGTTTCTGGGATTTTCTGAGATTTAATATTTTTGAAGAATTTTCAGTTATTTTAACAAATTCAGCAAATGTACTTGCCAACATGCTGGAGAATAAAATTAGAGACTTTCAGAATGGCCAGCTGCCTTTATACATAAGAGGGTCATTATTCAAAAAGCAAAACTGTACTGTCCACTTCTGCTGGCTGCAGGGATGTACGCTTGAGTGATAAAGGACAAGTGCGGAAGACATTGCCTCAGTTGTCAGTGAAGCAATTAAATGCCCAATCATCCTGCCAAAAAGCACCATTCCCATTTCTCCTCACTAACCTGATCTTTCTGGCCAAGCACTAACATGCTTCTGGAAAACAACACTTACTTGAGCTGTAAGCAGAGTTGTTAATGATACGTCTGCTCTCTCTTCAGTGATATAGGTCCTGGGCTTTCCTTCCCAGAGCGCACAGTCTTCCAGGTCCATTAGCTTCACCTGAGATTTAGACAAGCCTGGAGGGCGAGTTCCCTGTTGCTGCTGCTGCTGCTGCTGATGTGCCTGCCGCAAACTAATTTGCTTTGGAAATACACTTTCATCTAAACTTGATACAACGAAGTTATTCCCCTGATTTTCTGAGACAGCGCTTGAAGAGTTCTTGGTAACTTTATCTCCTGGACTCATATGAGTTTGTTTCTGCTTTGGTGAAACAGGGTATGGTAAAATAGATTTGTAAGATGATTTAGTTCGGCCACTGAGAGTTGCCTGTTTGTTTTGAGACTTCCCCTTTCGAGAGGCAAGGGGTACAGAATGAGGCTTCAAAGAGTAAGAGGTAGAAGGGGAAATGGTAGATTGCTTCTTCAGTACACTATCAAGCGTTCGTACATAGCTAGTACTCTTGGTGGGCAGCTGGTATACCACAGGAGATGTGGGAGCATTGGACGAGAACCCCATGCTTGTTTCCATCAGTTTGCCTTCATTTTCCAAATACTCATCTAGCTTATCACTACAGAATGCAGAACGGTTTTTCAGTGAACTTTCTGAGTTTCCACCTAGGAATAAGGAGACATAGATGCTTATAGAAGTCGAGGACGGATCTTTGGTATAGCAGAAAAATACACTAAAAGAGGTCAGGAACGTAACATTACAAGCCACTAAACTGTCCCTCCTGAGAAAGAAGGAAATATATAAAATCAAGTGAAAAGGCAGTATCATACACTTATTAAAATCCATTTTCGAAAATTACCTTATCCTAAAATTATCAAATTACATACATTTAGCACTAATTTTGTCAAATGCTAATAGTAATAACTAACATAAGAGTATTCAACCTCTGACAACTTATGACCTTAGTATCAAGGTCACGTGTAAGTAAAAACATTAAGAACAAAAATATACTTAAATCAGACCTCAACAGAATGTCAAAGAGTTAAAAGATTGTGACTCTGAGAGAAAGTGCAAGGCAAGGGGTAAGTCAGAAAAAAAAGAAGCATAAATTTTAGTTTTTAAGAAATAAAAAAACAAGCTTAGAAAAGAGACAAGCACTGCAGTATTTTAACACAATACAATGATCCAAAAAGGAGAAGAACTATTTTGGACAAATGGTAAATTTATCTGGTTAGAATATAAATTTTAAACAAATGCAATGGAAAAGGAAAAACGCCAAGAAAGGAGACCAATAGGCATGCAGTCAAAATGCTTGAATTAAAAGTTTACTTTGAAGCAGAAAGCTACTTGGGAATCACTATACAGCTCGGAATCAGATAGTTCTGAAATAATACTTGAGAATGACGCTTTTATAACTTAGGAACAACAGAAATGAAGAGTAGTTAAAAAAGGCTGCAGGAATTATAATTGAAGTCTGACATAGCTTAAACCCCAGAATTGGGTCATGGGAACATAGAGAATGGATAAAAATTGGCAAAATGATTATTTTTAGTTTATTTTCAAGAATAGAAAGGGATAAAGAAAAACAACTTATTACCCTCAGTCCTAGATGCAGATGCACTATGAAACTTGCCCCTCCATCCCTTGATCTTGGTGAAGTCATTGGTTTTCCCTGTCCTAGAAACAAAGGGAAATCCAGCATCTATAAAAGAAAAAGTAAAAGAGATGACGAAAATTCTAGCAAGGCAATATTTCATATCTAATCAATTAAAGTGTTATCTGAAATGCATAAATCATTAAGACTATTGCAATAGAGGTGATCCTGGTGGCACAGATGTTAAAGTCTCAGTGCTAAGCTATATCAGCCACTGCTGCATGAGTTCCACCCCAGCCAGGGAGCTAACCCATATGGCACAGCAGACTCTCCTGTCTTGCCTGCTGCTCCCCACAACAGTGTATCTCAGTAGATCTGCCTGTTCTGCTCCCTACTCTGCCTCTGGTGAATCCTCTCGCCACCCCACCCCCAACACCTCTGGCCTACACCCCAGTTCTGTGTGCATAAATAAATATAAAATCTAAAAAAAAAAAAAAAAAAAAAAGACTATAGCAATAGACAAAAGATTACTTTAGAATATCCTAAATGTCAAACAAAGGTTAACTCTTTATATCACAAGTTTCTTTGACTTTACAAATACTACATACTCACCAGGAGAAGCAGGATTGGTTCCTGTAAGGTTCCAAAAAGGAAAGCTATTAGCTGGAGCCAAAGGTAGTTGTACTCCCAAGTATTTAAGATCAATGCTCATTGTTGGATCCACCGAATTCAATTTTAAGCCAACTATAAGAAAAAAGGACCACAAATTATATATATATATATATATTTTTTTTTTTTTTTTGAACGTAAGGGGAGTTTGGGGGTTGGGGGATGGAAGGTTTAGCAGAGCTAGAAGAAATAGTTGAGAGCAAATATTATTAAATAAAAAGCAGATTTCAAGGTGGCCCCATGCTCACCCAACATTATAGTTGTGTGATCTCCCCCACGTCCACCTCCCCCTCCTTGAGTGTAGACACAGTCTGTGATTTGCTTCTAAGTGATGGGGAAGTGGGTGGGTTATGTGTGTGATAAAAGTGACACTGTCCCCAATGTTGCTAGAGCTGCAAGGATGTAAATTCTGTCACCGCCTGAGGTAAAGTGGCAGCAGATCCCTCCCCAGTCAAATTTTTGATGAGAAGACAGGCCAGGCTGACATTTTGATTACAGCTATGTGAAACCCTAAGCAGAAGATCCAGTTCAAGCCATGCCCACACTCCTGACCCAAGGAGGTAAGAGATAGTAAATATGTTTCAAGAGGCTAAGTTTGTGATGTTTGTTCAGCAGGAACAGGTAATATGGAAGCATAGCAGATTTCAGATCTTTTGTGCTTTAGCCCTTTGTGATTCAGCAACTTGCTAGGTCTTCTACTATAAACTTGAAGACTGAGTTTTCTGACCTGGTTATGGCTAATTCTTTAATTAGTAGTGATATTTATGGTTAATTGAACTTGTAAGCAATTATGACTTATTTTTAGGTTAAAAGACAATCTTTTGGAAAAATACTTATTACAATTTATTTACTTTATATATTCTTACACAATTTTTTCTTGCTTCACATTTCACACAGAAGTATTGTCGATAAGAACAGATTTGGCTCTAAGTCATGTATTTTCACAGCTATATACTATTCCCAATTAGGAATATACTCCAATTTATTCACCATTTCCTACTGATGAGAATTAAGTTGGTTCCTATTTTTAACTATTACTAATAATGCTGCAATATAACTGTACAACTTGTGTATGAATGTACATCACACATGTGAGCACGTGTGAAAGCTTCTCTAGCTCATTTAACTTTTTCTTGTCATTAGCCCAGGAGTGGAATTGCTATGTACTGTAATGTGTCTAGCTTTCAATTGTATTGGACGTTCTGTCTATCCAAAAATATTTTGAATACCCTTCCTATTACTGTTAGTTTTTCACATTGTAACTTCTTTTTAAGTGTTAGGAAAAACTCACTTTCCAGCTTTCCTTGTAGTTTATAAGCAGGGATGTGACAAAAGTTTTGACCATCTGAGGCATCGATGAAAACTTCAATTCAAAAGAGTAAGGAAAGGGACATTGTGCAGAACTACATATATGAGGGTGAAAATGTCTGGCAAAGTGAAAAACTTTCAGAGGTAAAAATAACCAAGGTCCTACCCATAGTATACTTTGTATAACACAGTGTATAGTATACAGTGTCAGTACAGAAAATGGTGCTACTGCTCCATTTTGTGGGCCTGCATGTATAAGCAGCATGGGAATGTAATTTGGGCATTCTTCCATATTGCGGAGTCCCAGGGTCTGTTTCTCTGGCCTTTTATGATAAAGAGTTAAATGTGACAGTCTTTAATAAATTCATATTCTATATTTCATCTGTAGAGGGGACTGACATTTGCAACTAAAAATTCTAACTCACAGAGTTATTCTGAATCCTATGCAATGGTTTTTAAAAAAAAGGAAAATTATATAACAAACAAGAAAAAAGATGCTTGTGCTGGAGGCAATCAGCACTATAGTTATTTACCTCCCCTTGGTCTTGCCTACCCTTTGTGGGATCATTATCTCAAAAGCTTACTGTCACACTGTCAGAGGAGCCCATGAAACCAGCAAGGGATTGAAAATGGACCAATATGACTGTAGCTCCTATGGGCGCCAATCAGTTTCAAGCTTGCATCAATGCTGAAGGGCTCCTGGCATTTAGCACTGAAGCCCAACCTCAGCATATGTCAAGTTGGACACACTAGTACAGTTTCAGTTTTGAAACCACCAGTGTGAGATTGAAAATGAACCAGCACGGGATTGACATGGGTTGAAATTGGATCAATTTGATTGGCGCTTGACCAGAACCAACCAAATAGCTGGGATTGAAGTCCCCACTCCCTCACTGCTCCTGGTGTTCAGTTTTGAAGTCCAACCTCAGTATAGGTCAGGTTGGGCCCACTGGTGCAGTTCAACCAGCACCAATCAAATAGCGGGGACTGTAAACAGACCAATCTGACTGGAGTTCTCATGGGTGTTAATCAACTTAAAAGGCAGGTATCCTGAAGAGTATATAATCCAGGCTCCAGTCAGCTTCAAAAAAGTCAGTCAGATTGGTCTGGACTCTTTCCTTGGAAGAACTTTGTAGAGCAGGAACACTGATTCTTGCCCTCTGGCACCACTCCTACACAGACCTGACCTCCTATTCTGTTTCCAACATCACCTGCTTAATGACATTGGTCCTGTGCTAGGTGTTTCTTAAAGAGCTGTTTCTTGTTAGGCTTATGCCCAGCATTTTGCAGAGTTATAACACTGGTTTACTTCTGAGATGTCTAGAACCACCACCTGGTGGTGTTGCCTTTGGTGCTGTCCAGGCTGATGTTCAGTGCCACCTGAACAGCCTTCAGATTGCTGTTACTAATTGCAGTGGTGTCGCCACAGACAGACCTTCGCTGAGACCTTCAACCTTCCAGACCTTTGCATCTGATCTCTGCTTCAAACCATTACCTGGCTACTGCAAGTGCTTCTGGCCCTGCTTCTATCTCTTTCCCATTTCTCTATCTCTCTTTTGTAAATAAATCTTGTAGCCATTGACCCTAAGCCTGAGTCATATCATGCGCCTGCAGTTGTAAGCACATGGGTAAGAACCACAACTGTGACATTTCTGCCTCCCCACCTTTGCATAGTTTCAACACAATCATAGATAACCATGTGGAACAATGCTCTAGCTGGGAATCTGTGGACTAGATATTGCCAAATTACTCTCAATTTATACTCCCTCTATAGGAGTTGAGAGTTGTTGCTGATCCACATTCTTCCTAACATCTGATATTACTGAACTTAAACTGTTCCATTCTTACTGGTATAAATTTATATCCTATTTTGTTCTTAAATCGTGTTTTTCTACTGTTAGTGACAGTCATTTAATTTGGATTTCCTCACTGATACATAACTGGCTTCATATCACTAAACAAGAAAGCCTGTAGATTTTAACAAAACTGAATCTAAAAGTAGTTCAGAGTATTATGTATCACAGATATAAGTCATTCAAAGTCTATGTACAGTTTCCAATAAAAACTTTACAAAGTCCTGGTTCCTTTAAAGGCAGGTTACTAGTCCCAAATTCTTATGGCTAATTTTTGTATCCTCCACACAGAACTTAACAAAATATGGCCATTCTGTTTCAACTTGCAATTTATCATTTTAATTTTACTTAATCAGAGGCTGTGATTAAAGCTAACATCTTAAAACATCCCTCTGTTTCCAATCAATTGGGAGGAAAATATTATGAATCAAAATAACTGAGTCCTTCTCATGTCTCTAAACTTGAGCTTCCTTATTAGTAAAGTAAAAATACCAATTCACCACTTTGGATTTTATCATTTAAGAATTTAATTGCACCTTTTCTGTGAAATATGCTTTAATATAGATGAGAATAGAGATAAAGACATTCCCCAGACATCATGGGGAAGTTTAAGTGTTATGCTTTTCCAGCTGACTTATTAATAGTTACATTAGGGGCCTTCCTCCCTGGCACAAGGGATTAAGTCTCAGCACTATGAAGTTATTAGCAGCCACTGCAGCACAAGTTCAATCCCCAGCCAGGAAGCTAATCCACATGGCACAGAAGACCTCTGCTCCCCTCAGCAGTGTATTTCAGTAGACCCACCTGTTCTGCTTCCCATTCTGTCTCTGGGAATCTTTTCACCACCACCACCACCACCACACCTCTGGCCTACACCCCAGCTCTTGCATGCATAAATAAAATAAATCTCTAAAAATTTTTTTAAAATGGTTACTATAGGATACAAAGCCCTATGACAGTAAACAATAAGAAATGGGACTTGAAAAGTCCAAGGCAATCTGGTAAAACTTTACCAAGAAGGGTGTAATTATTAAGTTAAAGCAAGTACAAATTAACTAAGAGAGATAGGAAAGGAAAAACAGTGTGGAACCAGAAAGGAAGATAGTGCAGAAATTCAAATGAGAACTGAATTCTATGTAATTAGTAAAACGAAATAATATAGTAATTTAAAAGGAGAAAAATACCCCATGTTGTTGTTGTGGACAAAAACTGCCAGAACCAGGTCTCCCTGGTGGCACAGTGGTTGAGCGCAGGGTTGCAAGGCTACCCGCAGCCTCGCGAGGCTAACCGCAGCCTCTGCAGCGCAGGTTTGATCCCCAGCTGCCGGGCAAGGGGCCCCCATGGTGCGCAGACCTCTCCTGTGGCCCGCTGCTCCCCTCAGCAATGTACTTCGTCAGTCTGCCTGCTCTGCTCCCTGCTCTGGCTCTGGTGAATTCTCTCACCCTCCCGCACTTCTGACTGTACCCAGTGCTTGCATAAATAAATAAATCTTTAAAAAAAAAAAAAAAAAACTTCCAGAACCACCCAAAGAGAAGTTAGAAAGGAATTAAGTTTTAACAATGTACTCACACAGGCAAGTAGGTAGACAAAATGCAGGCACATACAATCAAATTTAAACACTGTTTTTCTAACAGTTTTTTCCCTCTCAGTTTTTACTTATGTATTCCAAACTGCCACTTCCAGCCCCTCCACCCCGCCCAAAGTAATACCAATTCCTAAGAATAAAAACCAAATTTATTTTAAATATATGGATCAATAATTTTTAAAGTCCTCCAAGTATAGAGGTCAATGGAATATGGTCATTTTTTAAGGTAATTCTTGATTTAATTTATATAGACTAAAAATATTTTCTCTACAAGAAAATCCTTCCCAAAGTAACAGTATGTGTGACCTGTTTACTGGTTTTATATGAATAACTTCAGCTTGCAGAAAATAAGATACTTAAACAAAGCACAGACAACATATACCAAAAAAACCTAAAATCCTCTCTATATGACAATTCAAATTAAATCATACTCCTAAATGTTTTTTTGCCATTTTACCATATTAGTAACTACTTCTTTGCACATATAATTATACCATTATAAAAGAGAGCCATAAAGATAGTACTGAAAAAAAAGACAGCCTTTAGAATTGAGGGCAAAATCACTTAATAAACTGTAGCAAAAATAGCCCTTCCTCTAGCTAAAGTCATTAATAAATAAAGTATCCATAAAAATACACTCAAGAGGAATGAAAACCTACACAACAGGTTAATATAGGAGAAAAGCAGATAAAATTAAGAAAAACTCCAGTTAACCATTAATTTAACACTATATTCAGAATAGAATTTAATAACTAAATGGCAAAGAGTTCTAGAAAATTACTATGAAAGAATTGAGCCTGAACATTGACAAGTTCATATTGATAAAAATGATTGAATAAACAAATAGTTGAGAAAGGACACATCTCTGGTGCCTAAGAATTTCAAATAATACATACAATTACTTCTCCTTCAAGAAAATGGATGGAACATAACTCCCACTAATTAAGTGTGGGTTATACATAGTGACTTCCTTCCTAAGTATTCAGCATGGAAAGGTGAGTGACAAATTGGGTTTTTAACATGTACCCTTGATATGATAGGATTAGAATGACACATGATCTCTAAGGTTTTCCACTCACAAATATATAATACCAGTCTAATCATGAAAAAAGTATCAGAAAAATACCAAAAGAGGGACATTATACAAAATACCTGGCCAGACATTCTCAAAATTGCCAAGATCACTAAAAACAAAGAAAGTCTGAGAAACTGTCCCACTCATAAAGACCCTAAGGAAACATATTAAATATAATGTGATTTCTTAGATGGAATCCTGGACCAGAGAAAGGTAAAAACTAAAAATTCAACTGTGGCCTTCCTGGTGATTAAGTCTCAGCGCTGACACCTCCATAACCTAAGTTCGATCCCAGCCAAGTTGCTAGCCTACATATGGCACAGCAGATCTCTCCTATCTCACTCACTGCTCCCCTTAGCAGTGTATTTCTGTAAATCCGCCTGTTCTGCACCCTACTCCGTTTCTGGTGAATCCTCTCAACCCCTGAACCTTTGGCCTACACCTCAGTTCTTCTACACAAAAAACTGAAAATTCAAATAAAGCATGGACTTCAGTTAAAAATAACATATCAAGGGCCTCCCCGGTGGCGCAGCGGTTGAGCGCTGGGTTGCGAAGCTGCCCGCAGCCTCTGCAGCACCAGTTCATTCCCCGGCTGCTCCCCGGCCACCGGAGGAGGGTCCCACATGGCGTGCAGACCCCTCCTGCCGCCCGCTGCTCCCCTCAGCAGTGTACTTCGGTCCTTCTGCCTGCTCTGCTCCCCGCTCTGTCTCTGGTGAATTCTCTCACCCTCCCGTGCTTCTGACTGTACCCAGTGCTTGAATGAATAAATAAATAAATAAATAAATAAATCTTTTTTAAAAATGTATGAAAAAAAATAATAACATATCAATACCAGTTTATTAACTATAACAAGTATACTACACTACTTTCAGATGTTAACAGGAAATTCGGTGTAGAATATATAAAAACTCTATTATGTTCCCAATTTTTCTGCATATCTAAAATTTTCCTAAAATCAAAAGATTATTTAAAAATTGGCATAGAATTTGACTTGACTGCCAATGAAGTAGAAATGATTTTACTAAAAAACCTTGAAGTTCAAATAGAGACAATTTCAGGTTGATAAAGACTTAGAAAGTCAACCAATTTGGATGTACAACGATAGGGTAGGAGACAGAAAAACATAGTACTATGGAAACCAAAATTAAGAACCTATTTTATTTCAGCAGCAAAACTACCATCAATAACAACAAACATCTTCTCAGGCTTAAATGTTTCTTCCACAGTATCAAGGCAAGCTCAAATAGCTCTTCAAGTTTTTCAAGCATTTTGCAGCTCAAAAAAGATTTTTAAAAGCTTACCTTTTAGAGAATAAAACTCAAAGAAATATGACATTAGTGAATTAAAATATGGAAAGTTACTTCAAGTGTAAGAAGGACCCAGAAAAGCAAGTCCATTATCTTCAGAGAGGGAGTGTCAGCATCACTTAATTACTACATTTAGCTACAATAATTTATTATTTTGAAATTGTTTAAGTCTAGCTTTTCAGAGATAAGTAAAGGAAATCTGCCAAGACAGAACAAAGGAAAAAAATCCAAAATAAAACTCTACTTTATACACTTTATGAATATTAAGTACCACATGGATTACAGATTTATCTTTGAAAAAAATAAAACTATGTAAGAATGCAGCTGAATAATTTTAACTTTACGAAAATTAAGTAAAAACCAGAACGTAACACCAAATGCAGAATCTATATGACAAGTGAAATTGATCGCTCACAGGCGTGTTTTGTTTGGCTCAGTGTCTTCAAAACTTTGCCAAAATATATATATATATATATATATATATATATATATATATCAGTTGCCACCACAAAAAAATTGGCCGACATTATATAAAAATACTGACTTAAAATCTTACTGAATAATGGGACTATCTGAAAATACAGAGCCCATATTTCCAAGTAACAATAATCCACTAAAGTGGCTGCCCCTTTAGAAGAAACACCAGTGCTCCAATTCACCAGAATCCTACCTTATCACAGAATTCAGGCTAATTGCACTTTATATATGCTACCTTCTTAGTTTCAATCAGCATTTGACTTTGAAATGTCATTTTACAGGAAAACATTACAAATTTGACTAAAATGTCCATAAGGAAAGGGAAAAACTCAAATCTTAGTTAACCTGGATTAATAACAGGCAAGTCAATCAGACAAAAGAGTAGCAGGGAATGCTAAATGTATTTAAGTCTAGAATCAAGATTAAAACAAATGAGGAGGGGCCTCCCTGGTGGTGCAAGGAGTTAAGTCTCAGCACTATGAAGCTATCACAAGCCACTGCAGCATGAGTTCGATTCCCAGCCAGGGACCACTCCCGCTATTCCCCTCAGCATTGTATTTCAGTAGACCCCCCCCCCATTCTGCTCTCCACTCTGTCTCTGGTAAATTCTCTCACCACCACCCCAACCTCTGCCTATACCCCAGTTCTTATATACATAAATAAAAACAAATCTTTAAAAATAAATGAAAATAAAGCAAATGAGGAATTTGGCCTGAAATAACACAATATAAATGTTGTAATACTTACACATTATCAGAGTACATAACTAACCAAAATTGGAAGAGAAAAGAGGGAAAAGAGAAAAAAAAATCCAGGAAAATCCAGAGTATTATTTAAGTAAAACAGCACAAGTAAAGCTCACAATAAATAATAGCAAATGTTACAACCAGCAAGAGTATTATGATATGACTGAGTGGTCATTACAATTCACAGTACCCAGTCCTTACCACCTGGATTGAGATTTGTACGTTTTAGATCATACTCAGACACACAACCTTACATTAAAGGAAAAATTCTTCAAGAATTAACATCTGATTTAGAAGCTGAAGGACTGCTTTATAAACCAACTTTTCATCTATTAGCATATAATGCTTAGACTCATACAGATAATTTACGTAAGTCAGCTAGAAAGTCATTTGGAAAGAAAATTAACTATGAATTGAAAACTCAATAAAGTACTCCAAGAAGTAAACCTAAAATGAAGGATACAAGAAACTAAAACTTGGGATATGACTTTTAATTTTTCGTTTACAATGCAAATAGAAAAATCAATAATTACAATACTAGCCGTAAGTATAGATTTTTTTTTTTAATTAAGGAACATAAATCAAGATCAAACTATTACTACCTACTGGACATAATGAAAATTTTAAATCCAAAGCAATGATGAAATATATAAACATAAAACATGTTTACAGTCACACAATGAAGAAAGTATTTTTCTATTTACACACCTAGATATATTACTAAGTATATATAAAATAACTAGAACTTCCTCCTCCAAAAACAAACAAAAAAAAATCACTGAAATAAAAGCAACTAAAACTTAAAGATGAGAAACAGATAAACATTGGGCGATAAGAAAAGGAAAAGCCCGCTTTCTTATCATGGTAATTTTTTTAATGAAAAGCTAAAACAGTATCTTCTGAGTTAGAAAGATTTCTTTTAGCCTATAAAAGAACTAGACGTACTTTTAAATTTAAGGAGGAATGATGGATGCCCAGGAGAGAAAAGTACAAGTTGACAGAAACAAATTAAATCAAGGAGAGAAGAAAAAAGGGGAAAACTAAGAGGAGGAAAAGAGTAAAAGGAAATGGGGATGTGCACGAAGAGGAGGGAAGGAGAAGCAAAATTAAAAGCTGGCTTGTATATTTTTTAGAAAGTATTACCTTCTTGAAGACCAGGATGTATCACCTGCTTATGCCGCAAGGTCTTCAAATCTTCTATCAGTTCCTTTTCCAACTGGGAAATTCTTGCTCTGCAAACTACTCAGAAAACAATGATAAAATAAGTTACTGTCCACTAGAGAAGAATGAACATTACATCTGTCACTTCTACAGCCAATATCTCTCTTTTTATAGTGTTACATAATACCTGCGTCGTTTGTCGTTGGTGTCTGAAGACTAGAGGGTTCTTCTGTTGTCCCATCAACTGCATGAATGTCCAGAGCTTCCTGTATTAAAAAAAAAGCAAATCATATAAAAGTTTAAAAATAAACCAGAAACATTTCTTTTTGATACTTTTGATATTTATTTTCTAAATATTCCACATTAGCATCATTTTAATAATCAGAAAGGGAAGATGAGAACAAAAATATAAACATTGTATGCTGCAGTTTAATGGCCTACAACTGCCCTTATGCAAATCTGCATACTGGTTTTTTAGAGCCATGTAAAGATAGTTACGCAGCAATTAATGAGGGGGAGAAAGACCAGAGAGAGAATTCAACCTCTGCACAGTCAGAAAGGCTAGATAAAGACATAAAAACCTAAAAGAAGCTAATCCTACAGACTGAGTAAAAGATGTACAAGGCAGAATTAATCAGACTACTAATACTTGGTTCTCCAATGGCACGCTGTTATTCCTGGTAAGAATCAGGATAGGGTGTCCCTAAACAGTACATTTTTCATGTATTTATCTTTTTAAAGTCCCCAGTGATGAAAATACCACTGACTGCCAAAGATTTTAAAAATTCATGAAGTGAGATTGAAGCAAACAATGTTTTAAATCTATTCCAATAAAATGTTCCAGTTAACTAAACCAACCATTTTGGAGATACCCCCCCCATCCCAGGAACACCCTCACAAATGTATGCATGCACAAAAAGTAACTATCAGCCACAATACAATTCAAGAACAACTTTTGACCACTGAAAGAATGCTGAATGTCACTCTTACCTTCGATTCAAAGGAAACAAACAGAACACCATCCACATCTTCCAAATCAGGCTTCACATCTGGGAAGGTACTCCCTGGGCCCAGTGGAGTGCTCCTTGTAGAAGTTAAAGATTTTCCTGTGTTTTTAGGTGGTCGCCCTGCCTTAGAGAGTTTCAATTTTCGTGGCCTTCCTCTTTTTCCAGGGACAGTTGGAGAGGCATTCTGACTAACATTCACAACCTTAGAGGACGCTGAAATCTTAAGCATAGTTGTTCTCTTTCTGCCCAAGTCCTCTTTTCCTAAAAACGAGTCCCCTGCTGAACTCTTGGAACAGTCAAGTATTCTTTCTGCGGCATTGCTGTCAGATAGATCAGGATATTTCCACTGATGTTCTTTAAGTGAGGGATATTTGTGCACCACTCTGAGATCTGGTGAATGTTTTCTAAGATCGTTTTCGGATTCCTTGCCTAAACAGAAGCCTGTCTCACTGTTATTGTCAATGTATGCAGGCAAGTAGTCTAACTCTGTCAACATAGATTTATCCTTCCGAGATGGGGAAAGCATGTTATCAGGGAGTTCAGAAATCTTCACTGTGCTTTTGGTGACAGCACAAGGCTCCAAATAAACTACCGGCATCTTTCCAGCATCTAATTTGAACATTTTAGCTTTAGCCACACCTGATGGACTGTTGGGTAGCCACTTAGAAGACTGATGGTCAGCTTCCAGGTTATCAACTTTATTGTGCCTCTTTAGCTGTTTCTCCAGGATAGGATCATCATCACTATTTGAGTAGACATCTGTTTCCTCATCTGTCTCTTCCTGTTTCACAGTGACCCCTTCTGGGCACTCACCAAGTTCATATTCATAATCATCTAGGGGCTCCTCTTTAATGACAACATTGAAGCTTCCATTAGGATCTAATGATGAGGCTACATGGGCGCTGTCTTCAAAATTGTTGGCTACAAGACTGGAGAAACAGGGAAAGGAAGGGTAAAAAGGGCAATGCTATGCATAAATAACACTCAGGAGGGGAATAAATTATTAGACCCTAAACAACACATCAGATTTCATGAATCATTGCTCAAAAACACTCTGTAACATAACAAGGTGCTCAAAAGCAGTATATAAACATCAGATTTTTACATTTTCTGTCAATTTCTCATACGAAGTATTTCTTTTAACAAGTGATCCACTTAGCACTAAATCAAACAGCAAACTATAACATATATTCCTAACAGTATTTTTCAAATGAACTTTTAGAAAGATGGCACTCACCAATAAAGCAAAATGTCCATTACAAGAACTATAATAAATGTTATGAAGAAGCTTTCGAACTACAACCTGATGTTTTCCCCTTCTTTTTTAGTTGGTATAAAATTCATAACATACAACATAAAATTTTAATCATGTTAGGAAGCACAAAGCAGTGGTTTGTTTTGTTTCTACGTTTGCAATATGTTCACAAAGTTGTTGCTGGGTAAATTTCCACTTTAAAATTGAAAAACTCAGGGCCTCCCTTGTGGCTAGAGGTTAAAAGTCTCAGCGCTATCACCGCTAAGGCCTGAGTTCCATCCCTGGCCAGGGAGCTAACCCATATAAGATGCAGCAGGCCTCTCCTGTCTCGCCTGCTGCTCCCTTTAGCAGTATATTTCAGTAAATCTGCTTGTTCTGCTCCCTACCCTGTCTCTGGTAAATCCTCTCACCTTCACCACCCCCGTACCTATGGCCTACACCCCAGTTCTTCTATGCAAAAATTGTAAAGACCCCAGCATAGTTCTTCCAAAAGGAAACAGTAGAGCAACTGAAGGCAAACACATACAACCCAGGTAAACTTAGTATTAATAACTCATTTTAGTTTCTCTAGTCTCCCAATTAACCACTGAAAACATATAAGCTGTACCAATGTACTTTCAGAATAGATGTGTTAGAAGTACTCACTAAAATGATTAAAGTCATTGTCTTTATAAAATTTTCATGTAACTAAAATATGTACAAATATTCATTACATTAACGTGTATTTACTGGTTCTTTGTACCACTTGCTTACTTGAAAGTCCTTCAGTGACAGACTTCCAGTTAGAATGTGGGAAAACCACATCACTTCCGCCATAACAAGGAAAACATTGGATATATTTAACACTCTATTTTTCTTTAAAGCCTTTGAAGACCTCTGGATGCAAGCTAAATCTAAATGAACTGAATTGCAGAGAAGTAGCTTTCCTTGGGTGACCATAGATTGCTATGGCTTTCAACCCTGAGTTGAAGCTTTTATACTCCCTGAAGCACAAACAAGCAGAGAAAAAATCAGCTATAGGCAAAGGATCTTTGCTGGGACACACACACACTTCTCATGTGTAAATATGGGCAGATTAGAATCTGGAGCACCCACAACAGAAAACTATTAGTCTATGCCCCCAACATATGATCCTCCAGGGGACTTGTGCATAATAAGCAGGAGAGATGCAGGAAGCTTGGCCTGAAAACATATTTTGTAGTCTCCCAGCACTTAGATCTCCTTTGAGAGAGGAGCCCAATTCCACCCTTAACACATCTGAAACTCAAGGAGAGTTAAAATTTACTGAAGTAACTTACACAGACCGTGGGGGGGGGGGGGGGGGGAATGGGGAATGGTGGAGAAGAGTGTCAGAGATTAGTGAGGCATCGTCAAATAATCTAACATATTAGTAAAATCAAATAATCTAACATATTAATACATGTGCTTTCTAAAAAGGCAGGAGATAGGAAAAACACTTAAAGAGAAAATGAACTTAAAAGTGAAAGATTTTTAACTCACAGATCCAAGAAACTCAGCAAACACCAAAGAGAACAAACATAAAGCCACAGCTAGAAACATGAAGATCAGGCTGCTAAAAATTAACGATCGAGGGCCTCCCCAGTGGTGTAGCGGTTGAATGCTGGCTTGAGAAGCTGCCCGCAGCCTCTGCAGCGCCAGTTTGATCCCTGGCTGCTCCCCGGCCACCGGAGGAGGGTCCCACCTGGCGCGCAGACCTCTCCTGCCGCCCGCTGCTCCCCTCAGCAGTGTACTTCATCCGTCTGCCTGCTCTGCTCCCCGCTCTGGCTCTGAATTCTCTCACCCTCCCGCGCTTCTGACTGTACCCAGTGCTTGTATAAATAAATAAATAAATCTTTAAAAAAAAAATTAACCATCGGAGAAGACCCTGAAAAGTAGCAGAGGAAAAGCGTTACAGGGCAACCCCAATGTGAAATGGGTGGGCCTGACTGTGATTCCTCACCTGCACGCTTAAAAGGGACTTAGAATGAGACTCAACTGCAGGCACACACGAAAAGGTTAACAGAGGGTTTATTTACAAAAAGGGGAAATGAAGAAATGAGTAACTCAATGAGATAAATTGGTAAATGTGTCCTACCAGTTCTGCTGAGCTGGGACCCCAATAGCATGCTGAAAACTGACTAAAAACCAAGGGTCCCCCAAGATCCACATGTCTGGTTATATACCAAGCCTGGCTACTTAATTCCACCCTCAGTTCCCAGGAATCCTCCCTTCAGTGGTGATGATATCATGGGATTTGTAGTCCTTGGTGTCTTGGATCTCTCTGGTCTGGGGTGGGAGTAGGGTCCATAAAACCTCTGTGGAGTTTGTTCAGGACATCCTCTCCCCGCCCCCAAAAAAGACATATTACACTGGCAAAACAGTAAGAATAACAGGCTAACTACTCACTGGGGAACAATGTAAATCAGAAGACAATCAAAGGAAACCCATCATAAAGCATTCAAAGTCCATTGAGCATTCTAGACCTGGCATGTCTTCAGAACTGAAGGTATTTTCATTTGGCTGAGAAAATTCAGACTGCACAAAAAATATTATAAGATCAGGAAAAAAGACGTTAGCTCTCATCACTACTATTCAATTGTACAGAGGTTCTACCAGAATGATCTGACATGAAAAAGAAATGAAAGACATTCAGACTGAAAAAGTAGTAAATTTTCTATTATGATTTCATATATAGGAGAAAACCACTGAACTAAACAATGAGTTCAGCAAGATTTCAGGATCCAAGATCAGTATACAGACAAAATAAACAAAACTGTATTTCTGCACATATGAAATTACAAAAATTAAAGAAAGAAGATAATTCCATTAAAAATAGCATCAGCAAGAATAAAAAATACTTAGGAATAAATTTAACCAAAGAGAGTAAAAACTTGTATGCAGAAAATGAAACACCTTGTTGAAAGAAAACTAAAGAACTAAACAAAAGGATAAATATAGCCATTGTTTATGTGCTGTAAGACTTAATATTGGTGAAACAGCAATAGTACCTGAAAGAGATCTATAGATTCACCACCTGGGATTTTTTGTGGAAATTAATAATGTGATCCTACAATTCACATGGAAATGCAAGCAACCCCAAAACATCCAAAACAATCTTTAAAAAATAGAAAAATATTCTGAGGGATCATACTGCCCAATTTCAAAACTTACTACAAAAGCTATAGTAATCAAAACAGTGATACTGACATAAGGCTAAACATACAAATCAGCTGAAAAGAAATTCCAAATCCAGCGATAAGGACCTATTTATATTAATTGATTTTCAATTACCAACAATGCCAAGATAATTCAATGGGGAAAGAATGGATTTATTAATATCCAGCTTTTCCCACACAATATTCATAACAACATTAATCATACTAGTCAAAAAGTGGAAACATCCTTAATGTCCATGAACTGATGAATGGGTAAATAAAATATGATGTGATACAGCCATACAATCCAATATTATTCAATAATAAAAGGAATGAAGAGCAGATACATGAAACAACATGAATTCCGAGAATACGATGCTAAGTAAATAAAGCCAAGCACAAAAGTCCACATATTACATGATTCCATTTACATGCAGTATCAAAAATAAATCCATCAAGATTAGTGGCTGCATATGGTTAGGGCAGCACTGAGGTCTGGCTGAGGGAAAACAAGGAGTACTGGTCGTGGGGACAGAGTTATGTTGAGGGTGATGAAAAACTCCTAAAAATGACCGTGTTCATGGCTATGTAATTCTGAGTATACTAAAACCTCTTAAGTGTACACTATGAAAGAATGAGTTTTCTGGCAGTGAATTATATCTCAATTTTGCAAAAGTTAAGGAAATATGAAGGAAGTTCTTCAGAATCACAGGACACAAATCAATATGAAAATGGTTCCAAGAGTGAATGAAAAGCCCCAGGAAAAAAAAACACATTTGAGTAAATATAAAAATATATTTTTATGTATTTCTTTGAAATGACTACTATTTAAAGCAAAATGTTTTGAGGTTTACAGCAGAGGTAGTCACAAATAGACATGAACTATAGGGAAATTAGTAGTTAATGTATTGTTGCAATATTAACTCAATTCACTTGATAAGGATGCATCTGTAATTGCTTTCATAAGGATATGAACTGAACTGTGTCCCTCCCAAAGTCCTAAGTTGAACCCCTAGCTCCCAATATGACTGTACATGCAACCAAGATCTTGAGGAGCTAATTAAGACTAAATAAGATCATAAGGGTGGTCCGCCCCATTCTAGGTGAGGACACAGTTAGAAGACAGCTGGTCTTTAAGTGAGGATGAGAGCTTGCAACAAATAAACCTTATCAAAACTATTATCTTGGACTTTCCAGCCTCCAAAACCGTGAGTAAATTTTTGTTGGTTAAGCTACACAGTCTATGGTATTTTGTTATGACAACCTGAACACATTAATAAAACCAATTTTAAAAATCACAGATGTATAAACTTAAAAGCCAATAGGCAATATAAAAGGAATTTTAAAAACAACTGAAATGAAAACATGAAGGATAATCAAAGAACAGATAAGAGAAACAACAAAGAGCAAGATGAAACATTTAAAATACTTAAAATCCAGCCCTATCAGTAATATTAAATGTAATCAATAAAACAGTCCTATTAAAAGTGGATAAAGAAAGGTCCTGAGTAAGGAGGGGGCCCAAAGGACTATGGTGGAGGGCGATCAGTGCCTTGGTGATGGGTGTGGTGTGGTAACATATATCTTAAGAGGTCTGACCCTATACCTCTGAATCAAAAACGGTGTCGTGCTGCTACCTCAATAAAAAATACAGTGAAAAAAATAAACTGAAAGTAGACATTAGAAAAAGAAAAAAGGGATCTCCTCAGTGGCAGAGCCGGTTGAGTGCAGCGCTGTGAAGCTGTCTGCAGCCTCTGTAGAGCGGGTTCAATTCCCGGCTGGCCAGGGAGATTTCCACATGGCGCAGCAGATCTCTCCTGTCTTGCCCACTGCTCCCCTCAGCAGTGTATTTCGACAGTCTGCCTGTTCTGCTCCCCGCTGTCTCTGGTAAATCCTCTCACCCTCTCACGCCTCTGGCCTGTACCTCAGTTCTTGTATAAAGAAAAATCTTTAAAAAAAAAAAAAAAAAGTAAGTAAAAAGTCCCCACTCGAAGCTAAGAACACAATTTAAATCTGAGAACACAGAAAGTAAAAGGCAGTATGGGCCTCCCCGGTGGCACAGCAGTTGAGCGCTGGGTTGCGAAGCTGCCTGCAGCCTCTGCAGCGCCGGTTCGATCCCCGGCTGCTTCCCGGCCACCGGAGGAGGGTCCCGCATGGCGCGCAGACCTCTCCTGCCGCCCACTGCTCCCCTCAGCAGTGTACTTCGGTCCTTCTGCCTGCTCTGCTCCCTACTCTGGCTCTGGTGAATTCTCTCGCCCTCCCGCGCTTCTGACTGTACCCAGTGCTTGCATAAATAAATAAAATAAATAAATAAAGATAAATCTTAAAAAAAAAAAAGAATATGCTTTTAAAAAAAAAAAGGCAGTATAAAGATAATCCATGCAAACAGAAAATCATCAAGAAAGCCAACGTGGCTCAATAATATAAAGCAGACTTTTAAACATCAGAGATATAAGAGGAACATTATAAAAATGTTATGGGTTCAATTTATCCAGAATACATAAAAATCCTAAATGTGAATGACTTTATGACACACCTTTTGAAATACCTGAAGCAAAAATTTATAGTACTTAAACAGAGAAACAGACAAATCCATAACTAAATGGGAGATTTTTAACACACACCTCTCTCAGTAACATAAAGTGTTACAGGCGGGTTTTGTCTTGATTCCCCCCCCCCAAGGCTGAATATTTATTTATTTATTTATTTATTTATTTATTTATTAAAGATTTCTTATTTATTTATTTGTTTGTTTATTTATTTATACAAGCACTGGGGTACAGTCGGAAGCACGGGAGGGTGAGAGAATTCACCAGAGCCAGAGTGGGGAGCAGAACAGGCAGAGTGATGAAATACACTGCTGAGGGGAGCAGCGGGCATGGCAGGAGAGGTCTGCGCGCCATGTGGGACCCTCGCCGGCAGCCGGGGATCGAACTGGCGCTGCAGAGGCTGCAGGCAGCTTTGCAGCCCAGTGCTCAACCGCTGCGCCACCAGGGGAGGCCCTATTTATTTATTTTTTAAATAATAAATTTTATTTTTATATTCCCCATACAATTGCAGCCCCCCCATTCTGACCCCAATCCCTCCCCTCCCGCCCCCGCCCCCCCTAAAAGTGTCTCTGGTTCATAGTTTTTTGTTGATTTTGATTTTCACTTTCTTATAGTTATTCATTTTCCTGGTTTGTCTTGATTTTAATTTTGCTCCTTTCCTTCCAGACTTGTCTGGTGGTTTCTGATCCTTTTCTGTGGGTCCCCACTGGAAGATGCTTTAGACTTGTGGCAGGCTTTGGGGCCTTGCTCTGGGCCAATCCCATTTGGATGGAGTTTTACCCACGAGGGGACGGGTAACATTGGGTGCTTGATTTAGAAACTATATTTTTTGCCTTTTCTGTATTGTTTCCTAATTGTATTAAAGTTCCTTCCCATTAAAGTCTCATATATTTTGTGTTAATGCGGCGGATGGCAGAACCCACTTAATAGAGGCAGGTTTGCAGGGTTTGGGCAGCCCCTCTCCCTGCCCTGTAACAAAAGGACCAAAAAAACAAAAACAAAGAAAAAAAAAGGAAAAAGGAAAGAAAGAAAATTCAGTAAGGAGACAGAATTGGACAACAATATCAAGCTTATCTGATAAGATTATATAGAACATTAATACAACAAATGTGTAATAATTTATATCTTTTACAAGTGTATAAGTATTAATCAAAGTAGTTCCTATGCTAGACAAGCAAAGTCAAGATAAATCTCTATTTCAAAATTTCTAGTTGCCTATTCTGACAAAAGAAACTACAAATCAGTAACTATCATAATTTGTGTAATGTACCTAGAACAATGAAATTTTAAATTCGTTTTAAATGTCTAAATAAAATAAACCTTTATATTGCCCTTTATAAACTCTAAAGTCAATTATTTTAATGGGGTAAAAACCTCTCTGTTAAGGGCCAAAAAGTAAAATTTCAGTCTTTGAAGTCCATATAGCCTGTTTTTGGCTATTCAACTCTGCCAGTAGAGCATAAAAAAAATTATACACAATCAACAAGCATAGCTGTATTCCAATAAACGGACACTGAAATCTGAACTTATGTAATTTTCACATGACAAAATATTACTCTTCCTTTGTTTATGCCAACCATAGAAAATACAAAAATCAATCTTAACTTGCAGGCCATACAAAAACAGACAAAGGGCTAGCTGTGGTCGATGGTCTTAATTTTCCACTCCCTGATCTAAAATTAGGTAAATTAAACAAAAAGCAAGTAGAAAAAAGAAAATAAAGATGAAGCAGGGAGAGGGGGGAAATCAATGAAATAGACAAAAGAGAAACTGAATTTGTGATTTGAAACGCCAACAACAAAAAAAGCTCCATGGCTTCCCTAATAAAGTCTATGAAATATTGAAAAATATCAAACTTGAACAAATTCAGAAAACAGAGACAAATGAAACACTTTACAACTTATTTGGAGAAAAGCAGCAATGACTACAACAACATTAAAAATGATATTATTATGACAAACAGTATTTATCCCAGTTACAGCAAGGCTAATGTCTAATCCCTGTCTCTAGCCTCAGCCCCCAATCAATCAATGCAACTACCAAATTAACAAGACAAAAAGGAGAAAAACACGGTATCTTAAAGGATGCAGGGAAAACATTTGATAACATTTAATAGTTTTTAACTATTTTTTAAAAACAGAAAAGTAGCACTAGACGGCAACTTTTTTCAATGTGATAAAGGGCATTACAAAAACCTACAACCAATAATCATAGTATCAAAAGAGAGCTACTGATAAAATTTTCTCTAACATCAGGAGATCTGAATGACCACTCTCAAAATTTAGTTTCAACATAGTACTGACAAGAACTCTTAAGCAATAAGACAAGGAGAGAACAGGTATAAAGTTTGGAAAGGAGGAAGTAAAACTTTGTTCACAGACAACATAAGTGCATAATGTCAAAAATGGTGAAGGAATTACAAATTAATAAATGAATTCAACAAAGATCTTCAGATGCAAGATCAATATATGGAAATCAATTTTATCTCTATATACAATCAAAAATTGGAGCCTTACTCTACGAGAGTCTAAGATTTATTGTATCTACTACTGTCTTCAGCAAACACTGTAGTATTGGCAAAGAAATAAATAAAAGAACAAAATTTGGTCCAAAAATAGATGACCCATAAATAGTCACTGATTTTCCAAGGCACCCGTGCATTTTAACTGAGAAAGTAAAGTTTTTTTTTTTTCCAATAAATGATGCCAGAGTACCTGGATATCTGCCCAGAAAAATATGAGCAGTGATAAACTCTCCTCCCCCCATGCCAAACAAAAACTAAGCCAAGCGGGCCTCCCTGGTGAGTCAGGGGTTAAAGTCTCAGCACTATGAAACTATCACCAGCTACTGCAGCATGAGTTTGATCCCCAGCCAGGCAGCTAACCCACATGGCACAGTAGGCCTCTCCTGTCTCACCCGCTGATCCCCTCAGCAGTATATTTCAGTCAGTCTGCCTGTTCTGTACCCCACTCTATCTCTGGTGAATCCTCTCACGCCCTGCATCTCTCGCCTGTACCCCAGCTCTTGTATGCATGAATAAATCTTTATAAATAAATAAATAAATAAATAATAAAAACTACACAACACAATATTAATGAAAGAAATTAAAGATGATTATTAAAAATAAAAAGCTACCTCATGTTCATGGAAGACAAAATATTTTAAGGTGATATAACACTAGCCCCCCCCCCCCAAACACACTGTCTTATCCAAATCCCAATGGTGCATTTTTGCAGTAGAAAAACTGATATTCAAATTTAAATGGGTCCAAAATTTAAATTTAAATTTAAATGTCTGAGGTCAAGGGGCCCTAGAAAGCCAAAGTAATCTTGGGGCTAAAAAAAAAAAAAGGACAAAGTTTAGACTCACATTTCCCAATTTCAAAACTTTTACTAAGAGATATTGTGAATTGCTTAATCAATGTGGTAAGAATACACATACAGACCAATGGAATACAGTCCAGAAATGAACTCTCAATACATGGTCAACTGATTTTTGACAAGAGTGCCAACACTATTCAATAGGAACAGTACATTTTTTTCAACAAATGGTGCTGACAAAACAAGATATAAACATACAAAAGAATAAAGTTTAACTCTTACCTTGTAACATATACAAAATACTCAAAATAGATTAAAGGACTAAATTAAGGGTTAAAACTGTATAGACCTTAGTAAAAAACGGGGGGCAAGGAGGGAGAATCTTTATGACCTAGATTTGGTATTTGGCTCATTAAGCAGGACACCAAAAACACAAGCAACAGCAGGGAAAAAAAAACAAAAACACAAAGAATTGCATTTCATCAAAATATACAACTTTTTGCATCAAAGGCCACAATAAGAGTCAACTCAAAGAATGGGGAAAAATACTTGCAATGCATTTATTTAATAATGGACTGATGTCCAGAATATATTAAAAAAAAAAAAACCCTCACAATAACCAAAATATAAACCAATCTTTAAATGGTCGAACACTTTTTCAAAGATAAAAAAGTGAGCAGTAAGTATGTAAGACTCTCCACGTGATTAAAATTAGAGAAATACAAATCAAAACCACAATGATATCACTTCATAACTACCTGTTAGATGTCTACTATTAAAAAGGAAAGAAAATGACAAGTGTCGGCAAGGATGTGGAAAAACTGGTATCTGTGTACTGTTGGTGTGACTGTTAATAGCGTGGCCACTATGGAAAACAGTAAGGCATTTACTCAAAATATTAAAAATAGCATTACTCTATGATCCAGTAATTTCACTTCTGGATATATACCTAAGAAACTGAAAGCAGTATACTGCACCACTCTTCGCAACAGTCAAAAGCTAGAAGCAACCAGGTGTCTACAGATGAATGGACAAGCAAAATGTGGGTGTGTGTGCACACACATACACAATGGAATTTATTCAGTCACAAAAAGAAAAGTACTGATACATGCTACAATGTAGATGAATTCTGAAGACGACAGGCAAGTGAAATAAACTAGAAAGGGACCTCCCTGGTGGTGCAAGGGGTTAAGATGTAACCTATGAAGCTATCTGCTGCATTAGTTTGATTCCTGGCCACAGAGCTACCCACATGGCACAGCAGCCCTCTCCTGACTCTCCCGCTGTTCCCCTCAGCAGTGTATTTCGGTCCATCTGCCTGTTTTTCTCCCCACTCTGTCTCAGGTGAATCCTCTTACCTTACACCCTCCACAACTCTGGCCTGTACCCCAGTTCTTGTATGTATAAATAAATCTAAAAAAAGAAAAATCTAGAAAGAAAAGAATAAATATTTAACAAATTCACCTATATGTGGTATCTAGAGTAGGCAAATTCATACAAGCAGAAAATAAAAGTAAAAGGTTACCAGGAACAAAGACAGCAGCGTATTATTTAATAGGTATACAGTATCTACTAGAGATGAAGAAATGGTCTGGAAGTGGGATGGTTGTAGGGATGGTTGCACAACACTGTGAATATATTTAATGTCACTCAATTATACATTTAAAGATTAAAATGGTAAAATTTTTACTTATATTTTACCTTTTACAATACTCTGCCACTACAAATTCATCAAAATGGCTAAAATGAGAAAGAAAAAATATACTAAATTCTGACAAGTAATCTCAATTCTTCCCTGATGGGGAGGGAAAAAGCTAGTAAAACTACTTTTAAAATCTATGTGGACGTAGCTAATAAAACTGAACAAATGTATAACCCTAGGATTGAGCAATTCCATTTCTAGGTATAAGCTTAACAAAATGTACTCACATGTGAACTAAAATAAGAATATTCATAGCTGCACTATTTATAATGGCCAAGAATTGGAAACTATCCAAATGCCAATTAGCATTAAAACTGACATAAAACATGATCTATTCTGAAAAGTGGAACACTATATACCAATGAAAATAATGTATCTACAACATGCAACAAAGAGATGAATCTCGCAAATAATGTTAAGCTAAAAGTATCAAACAGGACACATACTTTATTATGCCTATTATATAAACACAATCTTTATTATTCCCATTATATGATCACAAGCCAAAAATTCTGTAAGAGGTTAAGATAATGGTTAACCTGTTGGAGAGAGGAGGAAAATTACAGAAGAGGTCTTTAGAGGAGCTTCTGGTGCACTGGTATTTTTTTCCACAATAGAAACACTTGTGTTCAACTTATGAAAAATGATCTAGCTATATACCATGTGCCTGTGTGTCATATTTCAACTAAGTAAATCAAATAATTAAAGAGGACAAATACAATTTTAAATTAAAAACAATTAGAGCAAAAGAGTCTTTTTCAATATAGGAATAGCAAAGTAAAAGTGTGTCAAAAAGAAATTTGGTGACACTGGGCAGGGGAGACACAAAGAGAAAAATCATAGCAGATAATTTAGGAATGAAGTGACAAGATCTGAAAAAGAGTGAATAAGAAAAGAATAAGAAGAGTGTAAATCCCAAATACCATAGGAGAACTAGTAAGATTTGGCGGTAGAGTAAAATAAGGAAAAACAAAATAATCGAGGATGATACCTATGTCGTAAGCCCTAAAAGAAACTATGAAAATTGATGGAACTAAATAACGGAGCTATAAAAAATACCTAAGATGGAGTCCTTTTAGAAGTTATCACTGTAAGATGGTACCTAGAATCACAAGGATGGGTGTACTGAAAATAACAGTATATAAAGATTAAAAAATAGAATCATTGTATTAAATACCCAAAGTGAGGACTGAAAAGATGTTCTAACTTACAAAGAATGAGAATAAGTAACATCTAAAGAAAAATAAGAATATTTATTTATTGAAATGTTAAAATACTGATAATAAATACAGAATAGGCTGATCAATCTAAGTGGGTCACATATGAGCTTTGAGAAAACAAGTTATAGTAAAATGGGTAGGGAAGGCAGACCACAGGAAATATTAAGAACTGAGTAATCTGAAAAAAATACAGGTTCATAGCAGAACTATTCACAAAAGCCAATATATGGAAATAATCCAATTCTCCAATAATGGATGAACAGGTAAAATGTGGTCTACATGAACAATGGACTACCAGTTAGCCATTAAAAAAAAAGGAAATATTGCCATTTGAGACAACATAGACGGACCTTAGGAGAATTATGCTAAATGAAATAAGTCAAAAGGAGAAAGACAAATACTGTATGACTTCACTCATCTGTGGAACATAAAAGAAAGAAAAAGCAAACAAACAAAACCAAAACCCTTACAACTCTGTATACGAGAATGATGGTTCCCAGAGGGAAAGAGGATGAAGAGGACAATGAGAGGGGAGCGGTTGACTGGTGGTAGATGATGACTGGATACTTGGTGGTTAGACAGAGTTGCTTAAGTAAGATACATCTGTACAGTGTTGTTTACTATTACCTCAATTTAAAAAGTGAGAAAACATGGCAAAGGGCAAAGACTACTTGTTAAAGAATATTGACAACAAATAAAAGAATTGGTGGGGGAAGTAGATCTAAGGTAAAGTTTCTTTTGTTTTCACATCTTTTAAATTAAAAAAAAAAAAAAAAAGGCAGAAAGTAGAAAGAAATTGAAGATCCTGGAAAGAGCATAATGGAAAGCACCATGCCTCACCAAGATGTCTGATTTCCAAAGAGTAAACTGTTCTCCCCTCTAAAACTACACCACAGATGGAAAAGCTGAAGGATCTATGAATGTTTAGGCTGGAATTTTATCTAGAATGTAAAATCTACTAGGTAGGAACTTCGGTTGGTTCCCAGAAAGTACCTGAAACTAAAAGGTGTTTTTTTTTATTTTTAAAGATTTATTTTATTTATTTATGCATACAAGAGCTGGGGTACAGGCCAGAGATGCAGGGGGTGAGAGGATTCACCGGAGACAAAGTGGGGAGCAGAACAGGCAGATCTACTGAAACACACTGCTGAGGTGGGGCAAGACACGAGAGACCTGCTGTACCATGTGGGTCAGCTGCCTGGCAACGGCTGGAACTTGGGCTGCAGTGGCTGCTGAGAGGTTGACAGTGCTGCATTTTAACCCCTTGTGCCACCAGGGAGGCCCCCTAAAAGGTGTTTAATCTTATTTGGTTAATGACTGTGAAAAGAAAAATAGAATTGTTTGTTTTTTCTTTTTTTAAATAGAGGCATGTTTTATTTATTTGTTTGTTTGTTTGTTTATTTGTTTGTTTTGTTTATACATGCACTGGGTACAGTCAGAAGCGCGGGAGGGTGAGAGAATTCACCAGAGCCAGAGCGGGGAGCAGAGCAGGCAGAAGGACCGAAGTACACTGCTGAGGGGAGCAGCGGGCGGCAGGAGAGTCCTGCGCGCCATGTGGGACCCTCCTCCGGTGGCCGGGGAGCAGCCGGGGATCGAACCGGCGCCACAGAGGCCGCAGGCAGCTTCGCAACCCAGCGCTCAACCGCTGCGCCACCGGGGAGGCCCGAAAAATAGAATTGTTAAAGTGAAATAAACAATTTTTTCCCAAATGTTTTGAAAAGTCACACAAGAGGTTAAGGCCTAATTCTGCCCTCTACAGTAACTTAAAAATGGTAGAAGCAAACATACAAAAAGGGAGGGCAAAGAAACAAATTTCAAGTTATAGGATATAAGCGGTCATCAAATAATGAAATTAGCTGATTCTAAAGATTAGTGAGACAAGGATAGCAAAAAACAAAAAAGAACCACATGATGACACACACATAGAAGTAACAAGAGTTCCCACACACTGCTGGTGGATGTACAAACTGGTACATTCATTTTGAAAGACTGACAGCACATGGTCACTACCCCCATCAGACCTGATGGAGAGAAGAAGGCATATGTTCAACTGGCTCCTGACTACGATACTTTGGATACTGCCAACAAAACTGGGATCATCTAAACCGAGTCCAGCTGGCTAATTCTAAATATAATTTTTTCACCATTTGAAAAACAAACTCTGGCACTATCCACATTTTAATTTTTTATGTTTAATTTTATAAACATACACCAACAACCCTTCAACCCAGCAATTCTACTTCCACATATATAATGAAGAATTAATATATTTGACCACCAAGTCATGTATAAAAATATGTTTAACAGCTTTATCACTAATAAACAAGTATTAGATACAATCTAATGTCCAAAAGGAAAATGACAAGTTGATTCATAGAGGGAGGCAGAAATAATATAAAGATTTCCTATTTAAATGACTGCAACAGCTAAAACAAAAGAAAAGCAGGTTTTTAAGGTGAAAACAATTGGAATCAACAATAACAATGAACATTAAAGGTAGAATTCTAAGAGGTAGGGTGGTCTAGAGATCTGGAGCTAAGAAATCAGTCAAATCTACAGTAGAGATATTGTTAGTATTCAAAATAATAAATATTACTGGGAGCACAAGTCAAAGTCATGAGTAAGACTATAAAAACAATCCTGGGAAATACTATCATTTAATTACTGGCTGAATATATTAAAAGGAACCAATGAACATGACTGAAAAAAATAAGGAAAAAAAATCACTTTAAGAGTCACATGGATGGGGGGCCTCCCCGGTGGCGCAGCGGTTGAGCGCTGGGTTGCGAAGCTGCCCGCGGCCTCTGCGGCGCCGGTTCGATCCCCGGCTGCTCCCCGGCCACTGGAGGAGGGTCCCACATGGCGTGCAGACCTCTCCTGCCGCCCGCTGCTCCCCTCAGCAGTGTACTTCGGTCCTTCTGCCTGCTCTGCTCCCCGCTCTGGCTCTGGTGAATTCTCTCACCCTCCCGCACTTCTGACTGTACCCAGTGCATGTATAAACAAAACAAACAAACCAGCAAACAAATAAATAAAGCATGCCTCTATTAAAAAAAAAAAAAAAAAGAGTCACATGGATGTTATGCTCAAGAAAGAAAAAACAGGTTCAACTCTATCTTGTTCACAAGAACCCGCTTCAAATATAAAGACACATAAAGATCCATGAAGCAAAAATAACACAATGGAATTCAACAATTCCATCCATCAACAGAATATAATTATCTTTTTTTTTTAAAGATTTATTTATTTATTTATTTATATACAAGCACTGGGTACAGTCAGAAGCACAGGAGGGTGAGAGGATTCACCAGAGACAGAGCGGGGAACAGAACAGGCAGACTGACGAAATACACTGCTGAGGGGAGCAGCGGGAGGCAGGAGAGGTCTGCGCGCCATGTGGGACCCTCGCCAGTGGCCAGGGATCGAACTGGTGCTGCAGCAGCTGCGAGCAGCATCGCAGCCCAGCGCTCAACCGCTGCGCCACCGGTGAGGCCCAGAATATAATTATCTTCTATTTATAATGTTAAACCACTACTTCTAACAACAAAGGCAATGTCAAGAGAATGAGCAGGCAAGGCACAAACTGGAAGACAATATCTGCAAAGAAACATCTGATGATTACCTAAAACATACAAAGAACTCTTAAAACTTAATAAAAAAATTTTTGATTTAAAAAGTGGACCACAGGGGCCTCCCTGGTGGTGCAAGGGATTAAAGCGTCAGCACTGTGAAGTTGCCTGCAACTACCTCAGCACCAGTTCAATCCACGGCCAGGGAGATGACCCAAGTGGCACAGCAGATCCCTCCAGCTGCTCCCCTCAGTAATGTATTTCAGTAGACCTGCCTCTTCTGCTCCCCACTGTTTCTCGTGAATCCTCTCAGCCCCACACCTCTAGCCTGCATCTCAGCTCTTGTACGCATAAACAAATAAATCTTTTAAAAAAAATTAAAACTGGGGGCCTCCCGGTGGTGCAAGGGGTTAAGCACTGCTCTGTGGAGCAATCTCCAGCAACTGCAGCACAAGTTTGATCCCGGGCCGGCCAGGGAGCAACCCACATGGCACAGCAGACCTCTCCTGTCACACCCGCTGCTCCCCTCAGCGGTGTGCTTTGGTCATTCTGCCTGTTCTGTTCCCCACTCTGTCTCTGGTGAATTCTCTCACCTCCCGCATCTCTGGCCTGTGCCCCAGCTCTTTTATGCATAAATAAATAAATCTTTAAAAAATAAATAAAAAATAAAAATAAAAAATGAGCCACAGATATCAATAGACATATGGATTGATACTCCACATCATACATCAAGGAAATGACAACTAAAATGAGATATCATGACACACCGATAAGAATGGCCAAAATCTGAAAGCAGAAACCACCAAATGCAATTGAGGATGTGGAACAACAGGAAAACTCATTTATGGCTCTTAAAAATGCAAAATGATACAAATACTCTGGAAAACATTTTGGCAGTTTCTTACAAATCTAAACATTTTCTTATCATACAATCCAGCAATCATGGTCCTTGGTACCTACCCCAGTGAAATGAAAAATTATGGCCACACAAAAGCCTGGATATTTACAGCAACTTTATTCATAACTGCCAAAACTTGGAAGCAATCAAGATGTTCTTCTCAAGGTGAATGAATAAACTGGTATATCCAAATACTGGATTATTCAGTACTAAAAAGAAATATGCTATCAAGTCATGAAAAGACATGAAGCAAGCTTAAATGCATTATAACTAAGTGAAAGAAGTCCAAATGAAGTATGAAAATGATACATACTATCTGAGTCCAACTATATGACTTTGAACAGGTAAAGTTATGGAAGTGATAAAATGATCACTGGTTGCCAGAAGTTGGGAGGAGGAAAGGATGAACAGGTGAAACACGTTTAAGATTTTTAGGGCAATGAAAACACCCTGTGTGATATTGGTTGATACATGTCACTATAGATTTGTCCAAACCCATAGAATGTACAACAGAGAGTGAACCCTAATGTAATCTGTGGACTCTGGGT
The DNA here is from genome assembly GCF_964194135.1 of Talpa europaea. NCBI lineage: Eukaryota > Metazoa > Chordata > Mammalia > Eulipotyphla > Talpidae > Talpa > Talpa europaea. The sequence continues at coordinate 32,342,144 of NC_140075.1, read as the reverse complement.
TATTATGAAGTGTCAATGTAGATTTATCAATTGCAACAAACACAATGGGGATCGGGGAGGGGATATTGATAATGTGGGGTGCAGGTTATATGAGAAATACTCAATTTTGCTGTGAATCTGAAATGCCTGTAAAAACATTAAGTCTCTCAATAATAAAGTTCAAATAAAAAAGACAACAATGTATCTGACTATTTTAACATGTAATAAGTCTCAGGTTGGTTTCAGTAGGGCAGTTTATGAATTACACTATCCAAAGAACAATAAACCCTCAATGACAGATATAAATAAGAATTCTGTGAATCCCTCTGTGTCTCATTTGGGTAAACTGTTGTCGTCATCATCCAGGGCTCATTTCTCTTCCCTTTCCCAATTAAGCAAGAGTTATCCACATATGTTACCAAGGAATAGTCATATATAAATTAACAAAATTCTAAATCTAAAAGAATGAAAATTCCCATTCTGATACTCTGACTACAATTCTGGAACCTGAACCCAAATTAAAGAAAAACGAACTGTCACTTCAAAAAATGTAAAAACAGTTGTGGTACATTTTATAGTGGTTTACATTTATCAATGTCTAAAGTGAGCAGTTCATACAACCAATATGCTCAACCCAAAGTCTCCCTTTTATCTCTAAGAATGGAAAAATTGTTACCAACCTTTCAGAAACCTCTTGTTTCAATTGAGGAACTTCAAGTGCTGAATCAATATTCATGAAACCAAGAAAGTCTCCTTTGATATTAAGGGCTGGCTTCTCCAAACCTTTGCCTGATGTTTCCTGGCTCCTCAACAAAGAATCAGAATCACTCAGCGGCATCTCTGACCCCTCACCTTCTGTGAGACGGACACGGGGACCAGGAGAACTGGGAACACTAGTCCCCTCTTGGTCAGAGTTATTCTTTTGCTTTCCATCTCTCTGGGGTTTACTATTCAGTCCATCATCCCGGAAGCCTTTAGCAAATGGATTATAATCTATTTTCAACTGGGTAATCTGAATGTTCTGATAAGCTGTTACTGCAAAGAATTCAGTCTGTGGGAAGGTAAAAGTGTGAACACCAGGACCATTTAACTGTATCACTTCAGTAGCTTTTTCTGCAGGCACCAAATGAAGCCTGGGCAGGTAGCGATGCATAGAGTGCAAGATGATATGTCCTTCTTGGTCCAGTGTATTGTTGGTAAGTTTGAGTTTATAAAAAGATACTGGTTGATGCATCCAATAATGTCCTGTGGAAGGAGATTCTGGATGAATAAAAACCCTCCCCAAAACATGGGGCTCAGCTTTTCCACTGGGTTCCCACCAACGACCATTCCACTTGTAACGATGGTTATCCACAGGAGATATATCCATGACAAGGATATACTTCATATTTGAATCTAAACCTGTTATCCAATAACGACAGTAAGGAAACATGCGTCTTCCCTGCTTGGTCAGAATCATCTCTGTGCTTCGATGATAGAATTCATTCCACATACTATTGTTATCCAAGGTGACAGTGATTCCTCCCACAGTACAATCAGCTGGAAGGCAAATCTTCCCTTTAGATTTTCCAGATGATGACACACTGCTAGCCAAAGCACAGGCATCCCGATTAGTAACCAAAATTCCTTGATCAGTTTTGCCATTTCCTGGCTGCTTAAGGATGACAAAAAAGGTAGGTGCGGCTCCTGCCACTGATCCACCATCTTGATTAGCCAATATAATCTGCTGTTTCTCCTCCATGATTCCAGTGGGAGATCAGTAGTCAGATAACTGTAATCACCACATAATCACAGTGGCCTTTGAAGCCTAAAATCAAGCACAAAGCAAAAAACAAAGATCTTTAACAAAAAACTTTCATCAAGTGAATATCCACTCTGCTAACAACAAAAAAATAAACATGGTTGTCATCCCTAAAATATATTCCTAAATTCTTGTTAGACTTTGCTTATAACTTTCTTTCAAATCACTGTAAAGATACTCATTCTGGGATACTTATCTTTTTAAATTTCTTTTAATCTAATTAGCTAAATTACACCCTAGTCCTCCAGTAATTCATTATAAACACTATAATCTCATAAGACAAACAAAAGTGTATGCTTATTTTAGAAAAATTACATTAAGGTTTTTTTTTTTTTTTGAAAGATCTTATTTATTTATACAAGAACTGGGGTACAGGTCAGAGACTCGGGAGGGTGAGAGAATTCACCAGAGACAGAGCAGGGAGCAGAACAGGCAGACAGACCAAAGACACTACTGAGGAGAGGTCTGCCATGCCATGTGGGTTTCTCCCTGGCTGGCCAGGAATCAACCAGCGTTGCAGAAGCTGTGGACAGCTTCACAGTGCTGCGCTCAACCCACTGTGCCTCCGGGGAGGCCCGAGGTGTTTTTTTTTTTTTGGTTCCACAGCTCAGATCTTACATTGAAAAAATTCCAGATGGATCAACATTTAAGCCCCCATTCCTTTTCAAGGTCTCAGTGCAATTTATTTTTAATTCTTAAAGATATCCTGAGAAAAGTGTTTTTATAATAATTAGAACACAAAACTTAGAAGCCAGTAAGACAAAAAAAGTTTTTGATAAATTCAACATTATTTTTAAGCCTGACAAAAACTATCAAAGCAAAATCAAAAGCAAATGACTTACTGGGAAAAAAGTATTTACAACTTTCATGATGAAGAACTCTTTTCCCTAATAGAAAACAAGACCAAAAATCAAACACAAAAATGGGCAAATGACTATGAAAATGTACATAGCCTCAGAATACAAGAAATGAGAACTGACCTAAGCTGAAATACTGTTTACTTTCAGACTGTAAAAATCTTAATTTGGTAAAGGTGTAAGAAAAGATAGTGGGCTGTAGGAAAAGTCATGACGTGTTTTTTCTGTTTTCTATACAAAAATGCATCATGACATTTCCGACAACCCAGTGTTATACAGGCATACATACAACGTCAAGCAACATTCTCATCTAATCATTTGCTAAGAGTTTAAGATGACGGGCCTTCCAGGTGGCGCAGGGCTTAAAGACAGTGCTATCAAGCTATTGCCAGCTACTACCACACAAGTTCAATCCCTGGCTGCTTCCCAAAGCAGCGTATTTCAGCAGATCCTCCAGTTCTGCTCCCCCACTCTGTCTCTGGTGAATCCTCTCACCCCCCACACCTCTGGCTTACACCCCACTTCTTGCATGCGTAAATAAATAAATCTTAAAAAAAAAGTATAAGATGACATCTGAACAATGAACAACTAGAAAACACCAAACTACAAATGCATATATCCTGTGAAACAGTGGTTCTTCTAGGACTTTACCTTAATACACATGCATTAGTACACAAAAACCCATGCTAAATGATATGTACAAGATTATTCTCTGCACTTGCATTTATAACAGCAAAACACTGGGGGGTGGGGTGAAATTCCATCAATAGATACTATTTAAATAGGTGGTGGAACATCCATTGAGTGGAATACTATGCCGCTATAAATTAGAATGCATAAACTTTATGGGCTCACACAAAATTATCCACAGAATAAATTAAGGTCAAAATGTTCATAAAAGTTGTACATTATTATGCTCCACTACTTTATAAATGTTTTCTTAAAAAAAAAAAAAAAAAAGCCAAAGTGGGCCTCCCTGGTGGCACAAGTGGTTAAGACACAACCTATGAAGCTATCCACAGCAGCCACCACAGCACGAGTTCAATCCCTGGCCAATAAGGGAGCTACCCACATGGCACAGCAGACCTCTCCTGACTCAGCCACTGCTCCCCTCAGCAGTGTATTTCAGTCAGTCTGCCTGTTCTGTTCCCCACTCTGTCTCTGGTGAGTCCTCTCACCTCCACATATCTCTGGCCTGTACCCCAGCTCTTGTATGCATAAATAAATAAATCTTCCAAAAAAAAAAAAAAAGCCAAAGCACATGTATATATTTACTTAACATATCTCTAACAGGCAAGGAACTTGTAGTACCAATACATTATATCCACGAAAAACTGAGTGGCTGTGAAAATAAAAAATTTATAAATATCAGAGTTTGTATCTTGTAAACATACAACCTACTCAAAACATAATATTAAATCAGTTAAGTCTTAAAATTTACAAAGAAATATTCCACATAAGTTATATGATTCCATTTAAAGGAAATGTCCAGAAGAGAATTATTTATGAAAACAGAAAATAAATTCATGGCTACTAGGAAAGGTGGAATGAAATCGTTGGAATAACTGCTAATGTTTATGGGTTTTCTTTGGGGATTGATGGAAATATTCAGGAACTAAAAATCACCGAAGTTATATTCTTTTAAAAGGTGAATTTTATGTTGTGTAAATGATATCTCAATAAAGTTATAAAGACAGTATTCTGTCTGCCCACCTGTGCCTATGCAGGTGCTTCTTTTCACCAACTCTCTCCTCTGCAGGGCAGCAGCCTCCTGCCTGCCCGTGACCTGTACCTGCCGGGACTTCTCCTCACTGACCTCCCTCAGTGGAGGCCGCTCTCCTCAAGGCCGCCCACCTGCAACCACGCAGGCCTCTCTCAGCAAAACTGTCCCTTTCTGGGCAGCTCCTCCTGCCCACTTGTGTCTACACAAGTATCTTTTACTAATACTTCTGTCCCTTTCCCTAATAAACCTCCCCTTTAAATATAAAAGTTATAAAAAAATCTCAAAATTGTTAAATTCCACTGATGTGCTAAATTTCCTAAGTATCCCACATAATATTATAATCATCTCCAATTAGTTTTTATACAGGAAAAGGAGGTGCAATATTCCTGTGTAAATCAGTTGGTAATTTTGATTAATCAAATACAGCCACTTATTGATGTTCTTCATTTTAATTAAAGTTTGATTTTACCTTTCACCAGAGCTACTGACAAACAGCAAAATCACATCTGATTTTTACTACTTCATACAGAACTGGCCAGAAGAACCCTGACAAAAGCTCCAAACTTTAAAAATATTCATTAGTCCAAGGATAAGAGATACTTTAAAAATTAAGACTTCAAAAGGTTGGGGCCTCCCTGGTGGCTCAGGGGTTAATTCTCAGCACTATCAAGCTCTGGTCAGCCACTGCAGCATGAGTTTGATCACTGTCCATGGAGCTGACCCGCAGGGCGCATCAGACTTCTCTTGTCTGACCCTGAACAGTGTATTTCAGCAGATATGCTCGTTCTGTTCCCCACTCTGTCTCTGGTGAATCCTCTCACCCCCAGCACCTCTGGCCTACACCCCAGTTCTTGTATGCATAAATAAATAAAAATAAATCTTTAAAAAAAAAAAGAAGACTTCAAAAGGTTGACTATTATTTCCTAGTATGGCTAGATATAAAAATAGCCATTTTCTAAGACTACAGCACTGATATCCAGAAATAAACAATCTCTGATTTCAAGTTTATTTTTAAAAGACAGATCAAATTTAGGGTGGTTATTTTCAAATGCTTTCTTAGTTTCAAAGTAATTAAATTTTACTGATTTCCTAAGACTAAAAAATATAGGTAACATTCTATCAGAGGTGGATAAGAAAAAGTAAACAGACCTCTACAGTGGTGTGTAACTAAAACAATACAAACTCCTAATTTTGTATATAGTCCATAAAAGTTCAACGTTTTGTTACAAATCACCAACTACTTTTATGTTCATAAAAGAATCTTTTATGTAAAAGATTCTTAAGTGCATTTAAATTGACTAAGAAGGTAAAGCACTACCTGAAACAAATATATTAAAAGTTTCAGAAGTTCAAAACATTTTCTGTAATATAATAATTATAATTTTTAGATGATTATAAGTAAAACTAAGGCACAGAAGTTTTAACCAAAGTTATAAAAATTATAATCTTTTAGAAATTAATCTATGAAGTATCAAAGACTCAAGTGACAGAAAAGCCAGTGTAGTATTTTAGACTGCAATTGAAGTAAATTTTAGAATAGTTTCATATATACACATTTCAAATTTTTCTTTTGCCAAAACAAAAAAATTAAGTGCAAAAAATTCAGATGGCCCCATTTAAATGCTGTACACAGGTATCTGATTTTTTAATTAAAGGTGAAAATGTAAGCAGACAGGGAAAAGTCAGAACTTTCACATTTATGATTTGTCTGAGCTCTAGAAAATGCCAATCAAGTTATTAATGAGTTGAGCAAAACGCATAAAACCAAAGACCTAATTTATGACCAAAACAATATGTATCTTGAGTAATATACTGCTATCGGTTTAGGAACAAAAACTCAAATTTTTTTTTAAGATTTATTTATTTATTTATACAAGAACCGGGGTACAGGCCAGATGTGCGGGAGGGTGAGAGGATTCACCAGAAACAGAGCGGGGAACAGAACAGGCAGACTGATGAAATACACTGCTGAGGGGAGCAGCGGGTGAGACAGGAGAGGTCTGCTTGCCACGTGGGACCCTCGCTAGCCGCCTAGGATGGAACCGGCGCTGCAGAGGCTGCAGACAGCTTCACAGCGCTGCGCTCAACCACCTGTGCCACCAGGGGAGGCCCTCAAATTCTTATACATAATTTCTTTAAGCATATACTATATACTTAAAGCATATGCTTCTGGGATACTATACCGGACTTTCTAATCAAAGTGTAGTCAATTCAGCGTATTCAGATGCTTCACACACGTGTCATTCTATAATCTGATAGAACTTCAGCCAACTGCAAAAATCAAATGTACTTTTAGCAAAAGCTGGGCCACTCACAAAGAAATAAATCTTCTTCTAGCAAGATCCTTAAAATACTGTATTTGGCCCTCTAAAAGCTTTAAGAAAGATCACAGTTTGCACATATACATTGGCAGACACATACATTCAAGTCACATAGTCAGCTTTTCAAGCATTTACCTACATACATTAACTAAAATAGACTGCACATCAAGAGCACAGTTTGCACATATACATTGGCAGACACATACATTCAAGTCACATAGTCAGCTTTTCAAGCATTTACCTACATACATTAACTAAAATAAAGAGCAGGGGAAACCAAGTTTAGTTGTGGCTGGGAAATAATCTAACATTTTGAAAACGTCACATTAGAAAGCACATACACACACACCCCAGCTTTCACAGAAAAGTTCTCAGGTAATATGACAAATTCCATAATTTGCTACAATTTCAGAGCTCCTACATCTATTCGCACCAGTGACCAATTTAAGAAACTTTTACTAAAGTGATGACCCTCATAAAACTTTAAAAATACACTAATTTTACTAAGTAATTACCTAATTCAGTTAGTTCAGTGACATACTGTGCTCCCTCCCCCCCCCCAAAAAAATATCCCAATCAGGGGACTCCCTGGAGATGCAGGTGGTTTAGTGCAGCACTGTGAAGCTGTCTACAGCCTCTGCAGCATGGGTCCGATACCAGCCAGCCAGGGAGCTACCCACATGGCGCAATGGACCTCTCCTGTCTTGTCCGGGTCTCCCCTCTGCAGTGTGTTTGGGTCAGTCTACCTGTTCTGTTCCTCGCTCTGTCTCTGGTGAATCCTCTCTCCCACCCGCACACATGGCCTGTACCCCCAGTTCTTGTATAAATAAATCTTTTCATAAAAACCCACCCAAATCAATATCTTTACTTTAAAAACACGAAATAATCAATTATGATCAATCCTTTCTGAATGTTTCCAAAATTGCTAAAAAAAAAAAAAAAAAACCCATAACCTTTCATAAAACAAATGCATTACTGTAAGGTAGGCACCAAGACAAACGTCTGTGCCTTAATATATTTAAATTAAACTAATGTTTCTGAAACTTAAAATTGTAACAGGGTCTAATTTCCATACTTCCCAATGTACAATCGGCCTAGAAATCTGAAAATTCTTCAGAAAAACAGAATTTGTATATAATCAGCAGCAATGGTAGCAAAGTGTAGCACAACCAACTACCTGCTCTTAATCTTCAATAGGTTAATTTTACTAATTAAATAAAAGGTACTTGCTATTTATTAGTAAGCACGCACTTCGAGCCAAACAATAACCCTGGGCATTTTACATCACTACAAATATTTCAAATATTACCTGAAATGTTTTAGGTTTCAACCGCTTGCAATTGCATTTGCTTAAAACAGTACTGCCTCTTTCTCTCACCAGATAACATTTATTATTGGCTTCGGAAGCATTTTCAATGTCTAGCCCTTAAAACTCAGGGCGAGCAAGCTCTCAGGTCCCTGCAATTGCAGAAGTAGAATTTGAAGAGCTTTTATGCAGAAATTAACTGTAATCAAAGAGCCATGCTGCCTAGGAGTATGGCACGATACCCAGAATCCTGAATTACCTCAAGTCCCAAGCACGTGTTTTCAGTTCATTGAACTCAACCCACTCAACCCACACAAACGCTGACAACAACTCTTTGGCGGCAAGACGCACTAGCGCTTATCCCATACCCTCGGAAGCGAAAAAGCCTCCTGCCAGGCCCGGGAAGAAGCGGGCGCCGTCGACTATCCAGGGCCCACACACTCTCCGCTTCCCAAGCGCAGCGGCCAACTGGCCGAGACCACGTGAAAAAAAGCCGCAAGGAAAGCTCTTCCGGGGAAGAGGAGCCCGACAGATCACGTGCCGCCGGCCGGAACCCGCCGATCACCCGGCCGGGTCCAGCCGCATTCGGTTACCGTGGAGACAACTGAACCTGCCACCAGCCCTCCCAGGCCAGCCCCCTTCCCAGCAGCCGTCACGCCGCCTCCAGGCACTTCCCTGCAGCCCCGCCGCGGCGTCGTGCCCGGGGCGAGGAGGCAGCGCAGTCGGCGTTTGCCAGGAGCTGCGCCGCGAAAGCCTGGCAAGCTCTGCCCACTCGCGCGGGCCGCGCTCGGTGGGTTCGGGTGTTCTCCTGATCCACGTGTCTGCTCGGGCGACGCGAGCCCTGCGAGAACGTTCTTCCCTTTGAAGAAGCCGTACTTCGGCTACTCACATTGTTCTGCCCCCAGGTTAACCGCTCCGTTCAGGCTCCCTCCAGCCCGCCCTGAATCCCCACCCTCTCCACCTCACACATCACCCGGAGAGCCCAGAGGTCCCAAAGGTAAAGCAAAAACCTTCCAGCAACACACCAGCACTTTCCATTCTCAAGCCAACTCGCAAGGGTCCCTCACTTCTCCATATTCTTCACACACAAGCTCAATTTCGCCACCCGGTACTAGGAGCGACTTCATGACGTCCCAGACCCACCTACCACCGAGGGCAGTGACCTACTTGGCAACTGAGCAGAAGCGAAGGGCCTCACAAGCAGACAACTAGTAAAAGGTTGCTCTGCAGCGAGAAAAAGAAAATAACACCTGCTCTTCCCACCTGTTTCCCCGCCCTCACCGCTGCACTTGAGAACCACCAGTCTTTTGTTTACCAAGTTCCCACTCCCGTGCAGTTCACTTCCTCGCCCTGCTGCTTTATTCAACGCGCGGTTCTGCCTCAACCAACTTGCCCGGAAATTCTGAGCGAGAAGAGACGGTTGTACAGGTGTCAAGTGAAGCGCTGCACACAGCTCACTAGAAAGGCGACGCCTGCCCGGTTTCCCTGGGAGTTTGGGAACCCCGAGACCTGAACTCGGACACACAAAGCGCCCCAGCACCGCCTGCGACCCGCGGCCCCGCGCCCGGCCGGCAGCACCACGCGGATCGTACCATGCGGCGCGGGCCCCACGCACTCGAGGGCAGGGCAGCGCCGGAGACGCTTCTCACCCCGCCCGCCTCGTGGCCGCGCGCTGGCGTCGATGCTCCCGGCCCGCCGGCCGCGCGACGCGGAAGTGAGGCGGGGGCGCGCGCAAGGTGACATGCGCAGGCTCGCTCCGGGGCCCAGGGGCGCGCGCCAAAGGCCGCCCCGCGCCAGGCCCGGCCTGGCCGGGGCGTGCGAAGATCGCTCGGCGGAACGCTCCTCACGCCGCTCAGATCCACAAGAGCTTCAAACTCTCGAAAAACTCCAATCGGGCCGGCACTAAAGCGACGCCCCCCACCCACGCCCGAGAGTTACCGTGCGGGGCGTGGCCGGCCTCACCCGGAGTCCTTCACATCCCGCCGGGGGCGGGTTATTCTGCGCGTTTCGCACACCGTGTGTCCGCTCCAGCTGAAGAGCCTGCGCGCGCACCGGCCGTCCACGTCACCGCGCACGCGCTCCAACCCGCTCGGAGCCCGCCGCGCAGGCGCAAGAGGAGGCGCGAGCAGCACCTCCCTCGCCCCTCCCCCAACACCAGGAGGCCAAACGGGCCCAGAGCAGCGACCAGACCCTTGGGACCCGCCCCTGGAGCTGAAGCCGCCGCCTTTCCGGGTCCCAGCAGCCGAGAAAAGCCTCCTGAAGCTTCCAGAGTCAAGAAAAGCGGAGCAGAAGGGAAGCACCCATCAATTCCCTCGGCCTCACACACGAAGCCGTCGTGAAAACTGCGAAAGCAACGCCAGCGGGCTCGCTCCAGCGCGCCTTCCCCGGCTTCCCCGGGGCTCCCCGCCGGCCCCGCCTCTGCCGCGCCCAGCCCCACCCACACGGGGCTCCTCAGCCCCCGGAGCCGCACCGCCCGGCCGACGGAGTCGAGATCGTCCTCCCCCGCGTGCCGAGGGCTGGGACAGCGCCCGGACGTCGGGAAGCCTTGGAAGACCGTGGGAGACGGTGATCGAGTCTGCACTACCCCCAGCCGAAGCATGCTAGGAAGGAGACCGCAAACCTCACTCCCCAGTAGGAAGGGAAGAAGAGTTGCTGTTAACTTGCCAGATACAAAGATGAAAGAGGTCCTGGGGAAACAGTAAAACGTGGAAACGAGAATGTTGCACAATAGGAAGTATTATCTCAGCTTTAGTGCTTTGTGCTTGTGTACTCTATTTTTATTTGATCAAGATATTTAAACTGTGAGGTGCACAGAAAAAAAAAAATCACCTAATATCTTTGTTATATGTAAGGTGGAACTAGGAGCGTATTTCTCCCAACCAAACCATCCAAAATTACCTTTCTTCTTCCCTGCCCCTTACCAGCCACTCTTTCTTCTCTGCTACCAACACTCCAGTTTAAAGTGAGAGAAAAGAGGTAGATCAAAAGTAGTAAGAGAAGAGAAATTGTGGGCCATCTTTCCAAATTGTTTTTTCACTCTCAGAATTACTGAAAACCTACTACATGTTAGATGGCTTTTGTACAGAACGCTAGGAAGGAGGAGAATGAGATTAAAAGTCAACAAGAGGAGGCTTACAGAAGCTGATGTGAGCGTGGCTCCAGGCATGCTAGGAAGGGTTTTCTTTCTCCTAATTCTGCTCTTCCTGAGGAAATATCTGTCACCATGAGGAGAAGATGGGCTGGAACTAGTAAAGCTGGGAAATTCGTAGGCTAAAGTTTGCAGACTTCTGTAAATCGCTCTGAAACCCTCATCCAGGCACTGCCAACAGGAGCATCACCAGTGCAACAAACGAGTAATCCCCAAGGTCCTAGGCTAAACTAAAAACTAACAGTTTCTTCGACTCCCTCCTCTCCCCTGACCCTAAGAACCTCTCTCCTGGAAAATGTTTGCTCCGAATCTCCCACTTCAAGAATGCCTTCATCTCAAAGATATTACAGATTCCTCACACCAGATTTCCATTTTTTGAGGCAGGAATAAAATTCGTGTTGACTTAGCATGAAGGCATCTGAGCCTAAGATGTGAATGCTGACTGGTTAACCGTCACATTCACAGTGGCAACTGCATCCCAAATGAGACAAGTTAAACGTTGGCTCTCTAACTGGGAAATAGGTGAGGACCTATCAATGGCCCAGTTTTGGTTTTACATCATACTAGCACCAAGTAACTACCTTTTCTCTCACTCTTTCAATTAATCTCTTAGTGGTAACATTGCTTTTAATGCAACTTCACAAACTGGGGTTCTTGGTTGTATTCTTTGCTTATATGAGAACTTCTTACTTTAAAAGGCATCCTAAAATAACTCAGATTTTCAGAAGGCCAAGCAAACTAACTTGCAGAACTGATGCTCCTGAATTCTACCTTACTATTGGAATTCTCCCTAACAATTTCAGTTATTCTACCTCACTGGTCCAGCTAACACAATCTTTCCTCTTGATTTTCTGTGGTTCAACTTTCACATTAAGTTTACTAAATGTTAGTGAGGTGGTGACCAAGAATGCATGGAATATTAAAATATCTAGCCTGAAAAGTATAGATTTGTTCCAAGATTGCTCTGTAAATACAAAGGTCCTGTTCCACTTATATGCATATTTTTCATATGTAACAAATATTCCATTGCCGCAAATAGGCTGAGGATAGGGAAGACTTGCCCCTTATGCACTGTTCCCATGTTTATACTAGAACTCCAAAGAGTTGGCACATCTTAACAAAATCCACCCCCAAGACAAACTATATTCCTTATCCAGTCTATTCAGATTCCACTTTCTCAGTTCCAGATTCTACTGAAGACATCTCTCTCTCAAGTAACTAAAAGAGAAAATGAAGCCATCACCACCACCCAAAAAACCCTGGGTTGTGGTCTTGTTTATATTATCTTCATTTAATACAATAAAGACCATTCTTAGACTAAGAGCTACATACAGACTGTTTTTAAAAAAAATAATAAAAAGTCCTGCACTAGCCATAAAAACTTGTGTTCTTGGCAAAGATGGATAAAAGAGGGACTCATACAGACTTACACAAAGTCCAATCTTACCCTCCTTTTAGTGATGCCACTAAAACCAACTCATACTTAGGGGCAAAGTATGATTGGCTCCCATATCTGAAACCTGAACTTAAGTCATTACAAGTGGCAAGAGTACCGCCCTCAAGGAGTTAATAATTTACCCAGTGACAAACGGTTCTTAATCAGCATGGTGATGTGATTAAAAGCATGTTTTAGAAAATGTTAAGAGAAGGATGGAAAAGAGGAGAAACGTGATAGAATGTTACCAAAGTTCATTAAGAAACATCTCCTTGTGATGCCCCATACCTCAAGCCTAAACAATCACGTTCCTTACCCTTTGCCTAAGAAGATCTCCCCAAATTCTCCAAATCTAATTTCTGTTCAACCCATATGCCTAATCTGAAAAGTCACTTTTTCAAGAAACTTTCCTTAACCCCTAAGATTAGTTAATGTCTTCCAGCTTGCTATATGCTTTCACAGTACCCTATATTTCTTTATAACCCCTACCACAACTGTAATTATTTTCAAAACTATATATTAATGTATAGTCTTGCCCACTAGGACTGTTAGCTCCACTCTATCCAGTGCCTAGCACAATGCCTGGAACAGAATACACAAAATTTGTTGAATAAATGACTACATAACCATAGTTCCTGGTTTCCAAGCAAGTCCAACTACAAAATACTCATTTAATGTCCCACAATTTGGGGTTGCAGGGTTGAAATACATTTGGGCATACTCAAGTTTTAAATAAATATACTGCTTTGGCTACTAACATTTCCAAAGGACTACGGTTCTAGTTAGAAAAACTAGTATCCATTAACTCTTATCCCAAATTATTTCTCCTTAGAGAAATGGAAAAATATTATTGACAAGGCTTATGCTTGAAGAAATAAGACTTTTTCTAGGAAGTCTAATTACTTATTGACTGCCCTTTGCACGAATAACTTTTGACTATTACCTAGAAAATCAACAAAAGCAAACAGATCCTTAGCGTTGTAACAAGTGTTATGACTACAATTTTAGCATCTGATAACAGAAGCAACAAACTGTAACAAAGACCACCATCTGCATATACTCATCTACTACAAGAAAAATATAGTAAATATCTTCAAGATAAAAGAACATAAATGATGTTCAGAAAACTATTTTCAGAAGGATTACAAAATAAAAAAACAAGCGGTCTAAAAGACTCAACAAAAGTTTTCAGTATACTTGTTAGGGAAAAAAGGATGTCCTAAAGCTAATTCCATACAGGCTTTGTGGACTCCACCCCCACCCCAGGCCAAAGCCAAAGACACTGGGAACTCCAAATCCCATCACCACCAAAGGGAAGGCGGCTGGGACCTGAGGGTGGGGTTAAGCAGCCAAGTTGGTATAAAGACAGACACCTGGGCTTTGGGGGGGATCCCCCATTTTGGCTCTCCACCAGCTAGCAACGTTCCGCCAGCTCTGAGAGTGACTTTGGGTTTTCCAGGTCGGCGAATCGGGTAGGACGCATTAAAGACTTTATTTCCCTATTTTCTCCCTGAGTTGTACATTTTCCTTCTTTCCTTTTCCCTTGTAAATAAACCTTTTATTAACCTTTTGTGTGTGCCTGTAGTGGAGTATTAGTAAGTCCCTTTTAAGCACGCGGGTGAGGACCCACAGCCAGGAACCCATTCAATATCGGGGCTGTCCTATAACATACTTACTGTTAGGGGGAAATGATGTCCTGAGTTAATCCCATACAGGCTTTGTGGACCCCACCCCCACTCCAGACTAAAGCCATCAAGACATTGGGAAAGACAAATCCCATCACCACCAAGGGAGGGTGGCTGGGACCTGAGGGTGGAGTTGGGTAGCCAGGTTGGATATAAAAACCAAACACGTGGGCCCTGGGCACTCTCTGGCTCGCGATCGCTCGCCTCTGGGATTCCTGATCGGCGGTTCGGGTAGGACTCATTTAAAACTTTGTCTCCCACTTTTCTCCCAGAGCTGTACATTTCCTCATTTCCCCTTCCCTTGTAAATAAACCTTTTATTAACCTTTCGCGTGTGCCTGCAGTAGAGCATTGATAAGTCCTTTTAAGCGCGCGGGTGAGGACCCACAGTCAGGCACCCCGTTTTGTATCGGGGTTGCTCTACAACATTACTACTAAGCCCTTAGGACAAAGTCTTAGAAAGCAAAAAAAGGAAGAACAGAGAGTCTAGAGTTGCACAGAGGTTTTAAACACACATGAGAACATACACAAACAGGAACTAGTGCTATTGGCCAAAGAAGAGGACTGGGAGACAGCAAGTGAAATGCAAGACTGACATCAGGCAAAAATCAAGAAGCCCAGGACAGAAAAATATACTGAGAACGGTCTGCAAATGCATGTGAAAGAAAGCACGCTTGCCTTACATAGAGAACACCGCTGCCTCACAAGAGGGCAATGGTGGCCAACAAAGTGGTTGCCGAACTACTGGGATATCACAAACCAGTAAAATTCCCCCCAAAAAAGATTTAGATGACCATTATATGACAACCAATTTTTTATCTTACAAAGCACACCACCTTCTAGTACCATTCTTGATATTTTAAGACTAAAAATCTAGGGAGAATATATAAATATTAAGTCTTTTATTTTGAATACATTTAGATGAAAACTTAGATTATCCCTATTTCAAGACATGTCACTGGTAACTGTACAGCAGGGCAGCTCTCCTCCCAAGACTGCCTGCCTGTGACTATGTAGGCGCCTCTCTTTTTTCCTTTTTTTTCCTTTTTTCCTTCTCCTATTCCTATTTAGAAATGACTGCTAGCCAATTTAGCAGACTCTTTGGATATCGGGAAAAAAGAAAGTTAGCCAGGAGACATCACAATCCAGACTAAAAGATTGTCACATAATGGCAAGTAACAATTAGTATGGGGAGGCGGGGGTATATACTGAAAACAGGATGATCCCTATAACTTTAGAACTACATGAGAACAATGCAGTGAAACCAAAAACCAAGATCAGACTGAGATTAGAACCCCATCACTGTATACTTAAGAAAAATTGCGGGGCACGTGTAATGGTGGAAGAGGCAGGTCAAACTACATTTAGTTTAAGCTGGGCTCCAGGCATAGCAGACATAAGGGGGGAATGGGGAGAAAAATCTTGTTTCATCTAAAAAGTAAATCTAATGTAATTTTAAATTTGACTTAAAAATAAACACTGTAAATGGACGTTATAACCTTACCTTTACTAAAAATGTTAACTATGATCTAACCACTGGAGGGCAGGGAACACCTGTTAAACGAGAGGAAAAATTTGTACTGAAATACAGATTATAAAGATTATACAAGCAACCTGAATGCAGTACATTATCCAAATGAGCTGCATATACATTATAAATTATAGAGCTTCTATAAGGCCAATATCTTTCTTCCCAGGATTAGTTCAATCCAATAGTCACTGGATTATCTAGCACAAGTAAAAGAAATAAGGATATAATCAGCTAAATTATAAACAATATTTGTGAAGTACCAACTATATGCTAGGCACCCAACTAGGGACAAAGGAATTAAAAAAAAAAAAAAACCCTCATGAAGTTCAAGTTCTAGATAAAAGAATAGGATGACAATGCAAAACTGCTGCTGGCAGTTTGGAAAAAGCCTTGTGGGAACACTGCAAGAACACAGTGTAGGGAATCCAGAAGGGTTACAAAGAAAAGGGGGACTTATGAGCCGGGTCTTTAAGGAAATACAAAATTAATGAAAGAAAAAAGGCAGACATTACAAGTAGAAACTATACAATCAGTAAACAAAGAAGTACAAGAAATGAACCAGAATTTAGAAGTATTTGGATACTCGCCATAGAAGCAAAACACTGAAATGATTATCAATGCAATAGGTAAAATTAATACCATGCAGAATTTACCCAATAAAATGGACTGGACACTTGAGAGATATTTATCCAATCTACAACTCTATAATGCTCATTAGAGCCCTACATTTAGATCATCCAAACATTTAGATCCCTTCTCTGTACTGTCAAATAATCACCAATGGCATGGAAAAGAAAAACCACAGACTCACAGTGGAGTACTGAGGTATCAAATAAGGCTTAGTGTTAAATAAAAGATATCTAGAAGTTGACAAAGAAGGGAAGGGTAGACTAGGCAGAGAGAACAGCTTGTACAAAGGTGCAAAAAATAAAAGTATTCATTAATTTCTCTAATCAAACATTACCACATATAGAACACAAACACAAGACATGATTCCTGCCTTGTCTTGCAATCAATTATAGTATAGCCAATCATGACATAACAAATAATCAGTGATGACAGCAAAAAATAAAGAATGTCATTATATGGTCCTTGGTCCAGGGGGCAACAGAAGTACCAAGGAAGCTAAAGCAGATCGAGGAGATTAGAGAATTATTTCCAGAAAAAAATTAAGAATGAGTATAAATTAGCATAGCATCAAAGAGCAGGGGCAGGGTAGGTACAGAAGAAAAGCATTTCAGGCAGAAAACCGCATGTGTGAAGTCGGAGGAACAAAAGAGCATGTAAAGACATAAGAACTAGAACACATTCAGGGAGCACAGTATTGTAACATGACTACAATTTTAAATGCCCATGGCCAGGGCCTCCCTGGTGGCACAAGGGTTAAGACGCAACCTATGAAGCTGTCCGCAGCTACTGCAGCACGAGTTCGATCCCCGGCCAGGGAGCTACCCACATGGTGCAGCAGACCTCTCCTTTCTCACCCGCTGCTCCCCTCAGCAGTGTATTTCAGTGGTGCAATAGAACGTATAGATACATATGGCCAGAAAGTAAATGAACAAGATCTAATGCTCAGGAGAATCATATTGAAGATCCAGATAGGAAAATCATCAGTGTACTTGGAAGATTTAAAATGAATGTATGGAACTGTTCAGGGAGCACATGTAATGATAGGGTTCCTTTTTTTTTTTAAGATTTATGCATATAAGAACTGGGGTACAGGCCAGATGCACAGGAGGGTGAGAGGATTCACCAGAGACAACGGGGAACAGAAAAGGCAGACTGACTGAAATACACTGCTGAGGGGAGCAGCAGGAAAGACAGGAGAGGTCTGCCGCGCCATGTGGGACCCTCGTTGGTTGACCGGGATGGAACTGGCGCCACAGAGGCTGTGGACAGCTTCACAGCTCAACTGTCTGCACCACCTATAGAATCCATGAATGTTCTTGGGAGAACATTCCCAAAGAAACGCCAAAAATCATAAGCAGAAGTTTGTGTAATATACATATGTATAATTTTCCAGGGAAAATCCATTAGTTTTATTACATTTTCAATGGGCTATAGGACATGTCCCCCACATCCCTCCCTCCCAAAAAATGGTTAAGAATCCTAGGAGCTAAATGACAAAAGAAGTTCTAGCTAGATAGTAATGCTGAAGAACAGTAACAAAGAAAAGCCTGAAACTTATGATCAGATGGGATGAACAATTGTAAGCAGTTATTATGTACATGAAAAAGAAGCAGGCTGAGGGGCCTCCCCGGTGGCGCAGCAGTTGAGCGCTGGGTTGCAAAGCTGCCCACAGTCTGTGCGGCGCCAGTTCGATCCCCGGCTGCTCCCCGGCCACCGGAGGAGGATCCCACATGGTGCGCAGACCTCTCCTGCCGCCCGCTGCTCCCCTCAGCAGTGTACTTCGGTCCTTCTGCCTGCTCTGCTCCCCGCTCTGGCTCTGATGAATTCTCTCACCCTCCTGCGCTTCTGACTGTACCCAGTGCATGTATAAGCAAACAAACAAATAAATAAATAAATAAATAAAACATGCCTCTATTAAAAAAAAAAAAAAAAAGCAGGCTGAATAGAAACCAAAAATTAAAAAAATAATAAAATTTGGTAGCACATATGTATTTCAATATTTCTCAAACTTTTATGTGATTCATAGTGAAAAACACATTGTAATCAATGTAACTGCACACAGTATTTGGAAGTAGTTTTCAGTAACCTGGAATGATAAAGTTCTCTAAATGTTCATCACTAAAAATAGGGGGACGAGATTGGAGTTTATAAAGAATATGTTTTTAAGGTCTTGGGCTTTTGTGGGGGGGGGGGTTGGTGTATTTTTTAAAGATTTATTTAATTGTAGAAGAAATGGGTGTAGGTCAGAGGTGGGGGGAGGATAGGAGTGTAAGGATCACCAGAGACAGTAGGGAGCAGAACAGGCAGATCTACTGAAATACACTGCTGAGGGGAGCAGTGGTGGAGACAGGCGAGGTCTGCTGTGCCATGTGTGGGTTAACTCCTTGGCTAAATTAAAATATCCCTGGGTTTCCCTACATTACTAGCTTTATCTACCTGTCTATTACATCATGTCTCACTACTAGAAGGGAGGGAAAAAATGGGAGGTTAAACAGATACGATTTAGCAAGAACACAAGTGACATCAAAGCCCCAAAGAATAACAGTTCTTCTAAGTGCATCCTCTGATTTCTGAAGTGCAGCCCCTAAAAATGGACAATTTAGGGGATTAAACTTGAAAAAGGATAAGAGCAGATTGACCAATGCAATTCCATTAAGTGGTAGAGAACAAAGATTTTGAAGTCACAGTGAATTCCAACTCTACCACTGCCTGATAGTGTGAGTAGGGCAAATTTTTTTGTGCCTTACTTTTCCTCATCTTTAAAATGGAAATAATGTAACAGTACCTACTTTAAAGAGTTTTTAATAACTATATGAGGTTTAATAACTGTAAAGCACGGAAAATGGCACATTTGCTACAGAGAAAAGCACATGTGTAATCACTCAACTGTTAGCCATTATTTA
This sequence comes from Talpa europaea, assembly GCF_964194135.1. Lineage (NCBI taxonomy): Eukaryota > Metazoa > Chordata > Mammalia > Eulipotyphla > Talpidae > Talpa > Talpa europaea. Next base: position 32,322,826 of record NC_140075.1, on the reverse strand, counting down.
ACTCTTAACAAATTACATGGAACTTCAAAAGTAAAATATTAATCATTTATTACATAATTTTAAAGAAACTACATAAAATAAATAACTCAAAAGAAAGTCTCAAAAAGCAGATTTTGTACTTTCTTAGAAAACGTAACACAATAGATGTAAAAATTAAGCTTCTTTTTAAAAATCCCCATTCTAGGGCTTCCCTGGTGGCTCACAAGGTTGTCTCAGCACTATGAAGCTATCACCAGCCGCTGCAGCACAAGTTTGATCACTGGCCTGGGAGCTACTCACATGGTGCAACAGACCTCTCCTGTGTCGCCCACTGCTCTCCTCAGCAGTATATTTCATTCAGTCCACCTGTTCTGCTTCCTACTCTGTCTCTGGTAAATGGTCTCACACCCCACCACCCTTGCACCACACCTCTGGCCTACACCCCAGCTCTTTATGCATAAATAAATAAATCTTTAAAATAAATAAATAAATAAATATCACCACTCTAATCTACAGAGCAGAAATTGTCTTTTGCTAATCACATTATGTAATTATTTAACTAAATATTTTTCTACGATAACCAAGACAGCTAGTACTTACAATAATTGTCTCTGAGATCTAAATTTATGCGTTTTCTATTCATTCTGAACATCAAGGTTGTTTTCCCCTATTCCCTTATATTCTCTCACTTAATTTAAAACACCTTTTAAGGATCTTATAAAGCCAAACTAAAAAACTAACCCTGGAAACCTGACTGTTGACTGGGACCAACCAGAGGGGGAGGGGAAAGGAGAAAGAGAGGGATCCCTGGGAACAAAGAAGGGGGGAGCACAAAGGTCTGTGGTGGTGGACTACTTATTCCTGGTGGTGGCTGCACTATGGCAGCAATGCCTGAAGGGGGTGGGGGGACATTCCCAAACTTCTGTGAAACAAATGTAAGCAGTATTAACTCAAAAAAAATTTTTTAAATAAAGTATCTTTTAAGAAACAAGATTTTATTTAAATCACCATAGAAAATTCCATATAAATGCTATTACCAAAATTAGCGACAAAATAATCAAAAATCACATTAACAAAGCATAGAAACAATAAACACATAAAAACAATAAACTCACACATGCATTGATTCTTGTCTTTTTAAGGCATTGGATTTGTTTAATTTAGGTCATCTCTAAACAGTTAAGTCATAATAGACTGTCAAAAATTCGTTTTTAAAAATTAACAATAAATGAGTAATCACAACTACACACTTGCACAAAACGAGAAGGAATAAAGGATTATGTGGTTTTCACTCTATCATAATCAAAGATTTTGTACCATACCCATAGTAGACTTCCCTGAATCATCTTTGGGGATAAACTCCACCTACTTACAATCTCACAGTGTTCCATCAAAGCGCCCTATAACCTCATAATCTTATTTTTTTTTAAAGATTTATTTATTTATTTATACAAGAACTGGGATACAGGCCAAATGTGCGTGAGGGTGAGAGGATTCATCAGAGAAAGAGTGGGGAACAGAACGAGCAGACTGATGAAATACACTGCTGAGGGGAGCAGCGGGCGAGACAGGAGAGGTCTGCCACGCCATGTGGGACCCTCGCCAGCCAGCCCGGATCAAACTGGCACTGCGGAAGCTGCGGATGGCTTCACAGCGCGGCGCTCAACCACCTGCACCACCAGGGGAGACCCAAACCTCATAATCTTTAATGAGGTTATCTGTATTGTAAAAACATCGAGTTATTTCCAATCCTGAACAAAAATCAATAAAGATTAAATTCTCAAATCAAAAAACAATATATTCATTTTTTTAAAATTACTCTAGATTTACCTAGGTCAAAAGTCATAATAATGACATTTTTCTCATTGGGGGGGAAGTTAACATTCATATATACTTTTTCACATAAAAGTTCTAAACAATAGGGCCTCCCCGATGGCGCAGCGGTTGGGCGCTGGGTTGCGAAGCTGCCCGCAGCCTCTGAGGCGCCGGTTCGATCCCCGGCTGCTCCCCGGCCACCAGAGGAGGGTCCCACATGGCGTGCAGACCTCTCCTGCCACCCGCTGCTCCCCTCAGCAGTGTACTTCGGTCCTTCTGCCTGCTCTGCTCCCCGCTCTGGCTCTGGTGAATTCTCTCACCCTCCTGCACTTCTGACTGTACCCAGTGCATGTATAAACAAAACAAACGAATAAATAAATAAAAACACATGCCTCTTTATAAAAAAAAAAGTTCTAAACAATACACAAAAAAATGCATAATTGTACACATCTTTCCTTAAATAAGTAAAAACCAAACTTCATAAACTCTCAACCTCTTTCCTTTCCTTTACCTTTTTTTTAACCTATTCTAAATTATCGACCCTAACATAAACCAGTCCAAAAATGTCATCCAAAATGACTTCCATCACAGACCAACCTCCATCAAACATAATATTCCTGAGCTGACTTAATCTTTTGGGTTAAGGGCGAAGGCAAACTACTACAGCCCACATAGGACAACAACAATTTTTCGCCTGCTTTTGTACAATCCAGGAGCTAAGAATGATTTTTACATTTTTCAATTATTGGAAAAAATCAAGAGAAGGGTTTCATAATGTGAAAGTTATATACGACTTAATTTTAACTGTCCATAAAGCTTTATTAAAACACTGCCACTCTATTTATTTACACTTTGTCTATACCTGCTGGTACAACAGCAGACTTCAGTATTTACAAAAGACAATACAAGGCACTCTCATGGTTTCACATTGCTTCTTGGAGCACTACAGATTACAGCAATGCAGTTATAATTTGACAGCTTTCAAAGTACTATACTTATTGCAATATATTTTAATTTTTATTACCGGTTCATAACCATCATGTCAAAATTAGCAAAGAAGATAAAAGTAGGGTTTAATATCACAATTTCAACATACTGGAGTAAAGATAATCTTGTTATCAAATTGCATGGCAAAGCATTATGCTTGTTATGCAGTGACACTATAACTGTGCTGAAATAACAAAATATTCATCAACATTACAGACTATTTTTAGTAGATATTTCTAACTCGGGCCTCCCTGGTGGTGCAGGTTGTTGAGCGCAGCACTGCGAAGCTGTCTGCAGCCTCTGCAGTACCGGTTCGATCCCTGCCGGCCTCGGAGCAACCCACATGGTAAGCAGACCTCTCCTGTCTCGCCCACTGCTCCCCTCAGCAGTGTGTTTCGTCAGTCTGCCTGTTCTGTTCCCCGCTCTGTCTCTGGTGAGTCCTCTCACCCTCCCGCGCATCTAGCCTGTACCCTGGCTCTTGTATAAATAAAATAAATCTTAAAAAAAAAATTTCCAACTCACAGAAAAAGTGGAAAAAATTAGAAAATTTAAATAGCATACCCTATTACCGGTTATTTTCTTCACAAAAATGAGGATTCAACCAAAATAAGTTCCTGAGTAGCTCTTTCGTTAACCAAGCAAGGAAAGCTTAATTAAATCATGTTTGGTTGTAAGAGCAAAAAAAATCTGTGTCTAGAAAAAATATGAGACTTCCACAGACTTGAAGACCTCTGCAAATATTCAGAGAGACATGGTCACTGCACCCACCTCCAGCCATGCCTCTAACATTGCTAACATCACCTGCTAAGAGCACCATCAGCCTGGGTCCATTGTCTCTCAAAGAGCTGTTTGCTGTTAGCTTAAGCCAACAGCTCTCAAAGAGCATAACAGTGATGTCTTTGACATCACCTCCTGGTGACCAATGCTGATGGGCAATGTTGACTGGTGCTGACCATCACAACTGACCTGTGACCAACACTGCTGACCTGTGTCTGGTCACCTCTGAGAGATGTACACTGCTTCTGATCCTCTGGCCTTCTGGTGCTATTGCATCCAACACTATCCAGTCCAACTTCCAGTGCTGTACAACCCAGCCTTTCAACTGCAGCTATGGTGTCACCTCAGCAGCCCCACCTGTGATCACCTCCAGCAAGTACCATGGGTTGGATCTTGGTCCACTGCTTAATGGTATGCCACCAGCTCCAGGCTTTCATCAATGGGAAAATACCATCTTGCACAAGCAGCCTTTGATTTGGACTACTGAACACTGTCTGGGGTAGGAAAGCCAGCCATTTGTGACCTTAGAAACTCTTTCCTTTGTCCCAATCTCCCCTTTGTTAATAAACCCTGTTTTGCATCCTGAGCCTGAGTGGTGTCTTGCAATTGTGAGCACATGGGTGATACCCACACACACAGCGACCTGTCTTTGACGTTGTACTGTTTTAAATCCACCTACAACCACTACTATTGAGTACTGAATGGCTCTGGAAATTAGCTTTTCCTACAGACTTGATAATGTTCCTCAACGAGATGAAACTAAAATCAAAAGGCAAACAGTAATTACATGTAAAAAGATGACTTTTTTTCAAGTCATCTCAATGAAAACTAAGATGGTCTTAGTTAATGTCAAGCTGCATGTATATCCACTGCTATCAAGAGTTAAAACTACACACAAGGTATTCATTCCCAGAACTCTCACTGTATCCTTGTTAGAGTGGCTCTTATCAAAAGGACAAGAGATAATAAATGCTGATGAGGAATTTGAAGGAAAGGAATACTTTGTGTACTGCAGGTAGGACTAAACTGGTACAGTGACTATAGACATGAAAACAGTATGAAGGTTCTCAAAAAAAAAAAAAAAAAGCAAAACTAGAACTACCAGACAAACCCAGCAATTCCAGTTCCAAGGTATATTGGTATAGGTTTTTTGTTTTGTTTTGTTTTGTTTTAAGATTTATTTATTTATTTATATAAGCACTGGGTACTGTCAGAAGCGCGGGAGGGTGAGAGAATTCACCAGAGCCAGAGCGGAGAACAGAACAGGCAGACTGACGAAATACACTGCTAAGGGAAGCAGCAGGCGGCAGGAGAGGTCTGTGCGCCATGTGAGACCCTCACCAGCGGCCAGGGATCGAACCGGCACTGCAGAGGCTGCGGGCAGCTTCGCAGCCCAGCACTCAATCACTGCACCACTAGGACAGGCCCTCCAAGGTATATTTGAAAGAAACAAAACTGCCATGTTGAAGAGATATCTACACCCCCACATCCACTGCAGCATTACTTACAACATGGAAACAAAACATGAAAAAAATTTAAGTGTCTATCAACAGATGAATAGGTAAATAAAATGTAGTGTATATGTATATGCACGTGTAACAGAATATTATTTAGCCATAAAAAAGAAAGAAATTCTACATTTGCAACATCCTGGGTGGAATCTGTGGGATTGTAATAAGTGAAATGTCAGAGAAAAACAAATAATGCGTGATCTCACATATGTGGAACCTAAAAAATCCAACTCACAGAAAAATAAAAGTCATAGAAAAGGAGGTCAAATTTGCAGTTACAAGAGGCAAGGAGTAAGGTGTGGAGAAACTGCATAAAGGTGCTCAAAGGTACAAAACTCTAGTTATACTAAGAAATAGAAAATACTAAGTGTACTGAATATGTAAAAGAAAGCACTGAGGAGCCTCCCTGGTGGCCTAGGGGTTAAGTCTCAGTGCTGTCACCTCTGTGGCCTGAATTCGATCCAAGCCAGGGAGCTGACCCACATAGGGCACAGCAGACTTCTCCTGTCTCATCCCCTGCTCCCCTCAGCAGTGTATTTTAGTAGATCTGCCTGTTCTGCTCCCCACTCTGTCTCTGGTGAATTCTCTCACTCCCCGCACCTCTGACCTACACAAACACAAAAAAAGAGTACTGAGGATATAAGGTACATGACAACTATAGAGTATACTGCTGTATGATCTATTTTAAAGTTGCTAAAAGAGAAAATCATAAAAATTCTTATCACGGGCCTCCCCGGTGGTGCAGCGGTTGAGCGCTGGGTTGCAAAGCTGCCCGCGGCCTCTGTGGCGCCGGTTCGATCCCCGGCTGCTGCCCGGCCACCAGAGGAGGGTCCTACATGGTGCGCAGACCTCTCCTGCCGCCCACTGCTCCCCTCAGCAGTGTACTTCGGTCCTTCTGCCTGCTCTGCTCCCCGCTCTGGCTCTGGTGAATTCTCTCACCCTCCCGCGCTTCTGACTGTACCCAGTGCATGTATAAACAAAACAAACAAACAAACAAACAAATAAAAAAACATGCCTCTATTTAAAAAAAAAAAATTCTTATCACAAGGAGGACCTCCTTGGTGGTGTAGGGATTAAAGTCTCTGCTATGAAGCTATCGCCTGCCATTGCAGCAAGAGTTCAATCCCTGGCCAGGGAGTTGACCCACATTGCACAGCAGACCTCTCTTGTCTCGCCACTGCTCCCCTTGGCAGTATATTTCCGCATGCTCTGCTCCCCACTCTGTCTCTGGTGAATCCTTTCATCCCCCCATACCTCTGGCCTACACCCCAGTTCTACTCTATATCTTTAAAAAAAAATTCTTATCACAAGGAAAAATCACTCCCCCCTCATTTTTCTTTTGTTTTTGTTATCCATATGATGGATGTTAACTAAACTTGTTGTGGCAATGACTTCGTAATCTATTTAAGACAATTCATTATGCCATACACCTTAAACAGTAATATATCAATATGTCAATTACATCTTAGTAAAACTAAAAGGAGGGGTGGAATAAAAAAGAGATCCATTCACAATCTGCAGTAGATATAATTTTCCAACATCAAATGAAAAGTCCAGCAGTTTTTTCAGACCTCAATATAAACAAAAGGGTATTTCTCTTTTCACAATCCATTTACCAGGGTAACTGAAGAGTTTCCACCTAGCCTTAAGTTGGAAGTGATCAATCTTCAATTAACATTAAAACGCAAAAATCAGAAAAAGAATCTAAGAGAATTCTATAAGTGCCTTCTAAACAATGAACACATTCAATTAGAAATATGTGTGCATGAAGTGATATTAGCATTTGGCAGTACCTGTCTGTGTGTAGAAGACATTTTGCAAAGATGAAATATGCAAAACCTCACAAAGATCAGTAGTAACAGATGAATATTGATTGCAACCAATTTTGATGCTAAGGAATACTAACTTTGAATCTCAAACAAAATGTTATCCTCCCCCAAAAAGTACTCAATTCTTTTATTTTAAATTTCATTTAAAAAAAAAAGTTTGTGGAAATGTAGTTTTTTTTTTTCCTCCTTCTACATAAATATTTCCATAATACCCTCTTTTGCTTCTTGGCCCACAAAGTATAAAACATTCTGGCCCGCAAAAGAAAAGTTTTCCCAACACTCAGATTAAAGTAGTTATCACAAATTGATAAGCCACAAAGGTGTGGACATCAATTAACTTCTCTAGGTCTTTGTTTCTACATTCATAAATGCAGGGGATTAAAGAATATCACTATTGTACCTTCCAATAGTAATATTTATTCACTTCATAAAATGCTACTTTGAATGGGAGCTTAGATCAATTTGTAAAGTATGAAAAAATGTTCTATAATGCAAAGTATTAAGAAACACTATTACTATCACAGAAAATCAATAAATGATGCTGGGACAACTGGATATACACATGCAAAATAATGAAATTGGACTCTGACCCATACCATATGCAAAAATTAACTCAACATAGATCAATGATGTATATGTGACCACTAAAATTATGAAACATTTAGAATAAAACATAAGGAAAGATCTTCACAACCTGTATTTGGCAGTAGTTTCTTAAGTAAGACACTAAAAGTACAGGCAACAAAAGAAAAAATAGATAAATTAGACTCCATCAAAATTAAAAACATTTGTACATTATAGGAACTTATTAAAATACTAAAAAGACACCCCATAGAATGGGAGAACACATTTGCAGGTCATATATCAAATATTGGATTAATATTCAAAATAAAGAACTCTTACAGTTCAACAATAAAAAAACAAACAAGGGCCTCCCTGGTGGCACAAGGGGTTAAGAAGCAACCTAATTAGGGCCTCCCCGGTGGCGCAGTGGTTGAGCGCTGGGTTGCGAAGCTGCCCGCGGCCTCTGCAGCGCCGGTTCGATCCCCGGCTGCTCCCCGGCCACCAGAGGAGGGTCCCACATGGCGAGCAGACCTCTCCTGCCGCCCGCTGCTCCCCTCAGCAGTGTGCTTCGGTCCTTCTGCCTGCTCTGCTCCCCGCTCTGGCTCTGGTGAATTCTCTCACCCTCCCGCGCTTCTGACTGTACCCAGTGCATGTATAAACAAAAACAAACAAACAAATAAATAAATAAAACATGCCTCTATAAAAAAAAAAAAGAAGCAACCTATGAAGCTGTCCGCAGCCTCTGCAGCAAGAGTTCGATCCCAGGCCAGCCAGGGAGCAACCAACATGGCACAGCAGACCTCTCCTGTCCCACCCACTGCTCCCCTCAGCAGTGTACTTCAGTCAGTCTGCCTGTTCTGTTCCCACTCTGTCTCCGGTAAATCCTCTCACCCCCCTCACGTCTGGCCTGTACCCCAGTATATAAATTTTTTTTAAAAAACACCAAACAAGCCAAATCAAATATGAGCATTTCACTGAAAAAGATACACAAATGGCCAATAAAAACACATGGGAGGTGGGCCTCCCCTGGTGATACAGGCGGTTGAGCACCACACTATGAAGCTGTCTGCAGCCTGCAGCGCTGGTTCAATCCCAGACGGCTGGCGGGGTCCCACAAGGCGCGGCAGACATCTCCTGTCATACCTGCTTCTCCCCTCAACAGTGTGTTTCATCAGTCTGCCTGTTCAGCTCCCCGCTCTGTCTCTGGTGAATCCTCTAACCCTCCCGCACATCTGGCCTGTACCCCGGTTTTTGTGTAAAATAAACAAATAAAACACACACACACACACACACACACGGGAGGGCTTTCCTGATGGCACAGGGGTTAAGTCTCAGCACTATCAAGCTATCGCCAGCCATTGGGACATGAGTTCAATCCCTGGCCAGGAAGCTAATCCACATGTTGCAGCAGACCTCTCTCCTGTCTCACCTGCTGTTCCCCTCTGCAGTGAGTTTCAGCAGATCCACCTGTCCTGCTCCCCACTCTGTCTCCTAGACCCCAGTTTTTGTATGCATAAATAAAAAAATAAATCTTTTTTTAAAAAAAAGGGAAAATGCTCAGTCATTACTGATTAGGAAAATATAAATCAAAATCACAATGAAATGAGACTTTACTCACAATCAAAAATTGAGAAAGTAAGTATTGGCCAAGATGTAGAGAAACTGGAAGTCATGCTCTGTAGGTGGGAATGTAAAATAGTATAGTTACTTTGGAAAACACTTTGGCACTTCCTCAAAAGACTAAACAGAGTGACCATATGACCCAGAAATAACACTATTAGGCATATACATACCCAAGATAAATGAAAACATGTTCACACATACACACATGTACGTGAAAGTTCATACTGGCATTACTCACAGTAGCCAAAAAGAGAGAAACAATCCAATTACCCATTAACTAAAGAACAAATAAGCAAAACATGGTATATCCGTGCAATGGAATATTATTCAGCTGCAAAGAGAAATGAAGCACCGATGCACACTACAGCATGGATGAACGTTAAATGTCATAAATGAGCGAAAGAAATCAGTCCCAAAGGGTTTTCTATTGTATTAACCCAGAGCGACACAGAGTAGATCGGTGGCACCTCGGGCTGGGGAAGCTGGGATGGCAAAGTTTCTTTTGGAGGTGATAAAAATACAAAAAGATTTAGGTGATAGATGCACAACTGTGGAGATACTTAAAAAATCACTTTAAATGGGTGGGTTTTCTGGTATTTGGATTATATCTCAATAAAACTTGTTTTAGTCACAGAGGAAAGTCTTACAGATAATTGTTGAATAATAGACAACTAATGTCACTAAATAAAGATTCAACTAATGTGCAATCTGATCTCAATCCTAAGAAGAAAAATTCTATCTCTTTTCCAGTCTCATCTTGTTTGTGTAGTGACTTTAGGTCAGCGAGAACTTCAAGACATTTAAATAATGTGTACCAAGTAGCACCCAAACTCCTCAGCCTAGCATGGAAGACCTCAATGCACAGGATTCACTTTCTCTCTCACCACTGCAGGTCACTGGTCTAAATACACCCATTTGTTCTGCGCTGGAACCTCCTGTGTGTACAATTACCACTGCTTTAGCATCTTCTTCCTGCCATTGTGGTGCACAAATTCATCAACATCCTTCTCCCTGATCACCTCCTTTAACATCTTCCTCATTCTTAAAAGTCTAATGTCCGGCTGCCCTTACTGGTAAACATTAGCCTTCTTCAAAATGCCAAAAGATTTTGTTTGTAGTTTTCTTTTGGCGCACAACAATCTATTTCTCACCGTGCCGGACAGACTGGTCAACATACTATTGTTTCCTCTGCAGACAAAAGCTCTACCAACAGCACCTTGCGTGTTAAGGAACTGTGTAATGGCTGCTTAGTTCCCATTTATCTCCAAATCTACAAGTAAATGCCAGATCTTAATTAGATTGGGGGGTGGGAGGGATGTGCCTAACCCAAAGATACCAAATCCTACAGAATGGTCATCAGTCTGTGAGGCTAGAGCTTGCTAAAGAGTTTAGCCCAACAGGAATGACAGTCTCTCTCTTTTTTTTGGTAAAGATTTATTTATTTATGCCTACAAGAACCAAGGTACAGGCCAGAGGTGTGGGGGGTGAGACAGAGTGGGAAACAGAACAGGCAGATTGACTGAAACGCACTGCTGAGGGGAGCAGCAGGAAAGTCAGAAGAGGTCTGTTGCGCCATGTGGGTAGCTTGGAACTTGTGCTGAAGTGGCTGCAGAGTGCTTCATAGGCTGCATCTTTACCCTTGCGCCACCAGGGAGGCCCCAACAGAGTCTCTCTTTTAGATGCACAAACATGGCCAGAGAAGAGGCCATGACAGTACAGACCATAACCGAGACAAAACTGAAAGGTCAAAGAAAGCACATACAATGAAGAGGGTGAAGTCAGGGGTTAGGTGAGATAAAAATGATATAACCACAGACCCAAAAAAGAACTTAAGAAACCCCACTGGGGGGCCTCCCTGGTGGCACAAGGGGTTGAAACACAGCACTACGAAGCTATCTGCAGCCACTGCAGCATGAATTCGATCCCTAGTCAGAGAGTAGCCACATGGTGCAGCAGACCTCTCCTGACTCGCCCGCTGCTCCCCTCAGCAGTGTAGTTCAGTCAGTCTGCCTGTTCTGTTCCCCACTCTGTCTCTGGTGAATCCTCTCACCCTCCCCACCCCCCACCCCACCACACCTCTGGCCTGTCCCCCAGCTCTTGTATGCATAAAAATAAAATAAATCTTTTTTAAAAAAAAAAAAGATTTTAAAAAAACTGCAGTAGAAATGTTAAATGAGCAAAATCTCAGAGAGATTGTTCTCACTCAGATACACAGGAAAATTCAAAGATATGAGACTATTCCTTTGGACAAAAAGAGGTCTAAAAACAGTGAGAGACTGATTCTAATCTGTAACTACTAGCGACCTAGACATAGTCATTCAGGGCATTATAGTCCCCTGGATGTAAATGGATCAAAAATGGATACATGGGGCCTCCACGGTGGCACAGTGGTTGAGCACTGGGCTGCGAAGCTGCCCGCAGCCTCTGCAGCACCGGTTCGATCCCCGACCTCCGGCAAGGGTCCCACATGGCGCGCAGACCTCTCCAGCCATGCCCACTGCTCCCCTCATCAGTGTCCTCCGTCTGTCTGTTCTGCTCCCCGCTCTGGCTCTGGTGAATTCTCTCACCCTGCTGCGCTTCTGACTGTACCCAGTGCTTGTATAGATAGATAGTTAGATAGATAGATAGATAGATAAATAGATAGATAGATAGATAGATAGATAGATAGATAGATAGATAGATAGATGAATAAATATTTTTTAAAAAAAGGATACATGATTCAACTTCGTCAATGACAGTCAGGCTCATGACTTTTGTTTGAGTTGTTAGATGAAGAGAAGTTATTCCTAGGGCTCTTAAGCTGGAAGGGCAGCAACTGAAGTTGGCTCAGCCCTCTTACTGAGAAGGAAAGAGACTGGGTCTTGGTTATGTCATCTAAAGTACAAAAGTTATACTTGCAGCTCAAGATTTCCCTGGACTTTTCAGTAACATCAGACAAAATATTCTCTGTTAAGTCAAGTTAGTCTGTGACTTGCAACCAAGACTCAATTCATAAAGGAGCTCCCCAAAAATCCATAGTTCTCATTTTCTCTTTGACTTTTTAAAAAATTCTGTCACATCCGAAATTAAAAAATTAACCCATATCTCAACATTACACTAGATTTGCTATTCATTTCTGATTGTTTTTAGTATATATACACAAGTCATTTTGTACTGATAATCATTCTACTCTAAAAGGATCCTTGTCACCACATTGCCCCAGCCCCCACCCCACCTCCCCACTCCCCAATATAGCTTTACAGTTGTTCTTTAAGCTTCATGGGAGTTCCTGAACACAGGCAGCCCTTGACCACATTCCTCCTGGGAGTTTTTACCTAACAAGGGAAAGAACATTAATTTCTCACCCAAAATAAAGCCTGTGTTGGCCTTGCCACTAAATTTATAAAAAATCTTTTTCACCTCTATCTGATCAAGTCACATACTAGCTGGGACTTTAAACCAGTTTCTGTACCAAAATAATGCGTGTCAGAGTTCAGATTATTTAAGCCAACCAACAACTTCCAACAGACAAAGGCAGTAATATCCGTCCCTCCCTTGTCTGTATATCATCAGCCCAGGTTTCCTCCACAGTCACTGCTCAAATTTTTTCCATTATAACCAAGAGTATTTATTCTCTCATTATCAAACTCCAAGCTTCCTCAATTTTTTGACCAATATTCCTTCTACTTAGTTATCTTGACTTAAACCTTACTCTCCCCTAAAGTTTTTCTCACACTTCTCTCTCTTTAGTGCACTCCACACACACACACACACACCCCCTACCCAAGAGCCAGAAGCAAGTGGCATTCACTTGCCTTCCTGCTGCAGCTTCCAAATCATGATTATCCTCCTTTATGGCCCCACTTTCAAGATATATCTTATCATCACTAGCCATCTTCTGATCGGAGTCGTGCCTCATCATTCACTACAGACTTGGGAGACAAGTTCACAGTCTTGTTCTCTATGAAATCTATCACAGTCCTGAGAGATTTCAATGTCCATACCAATGACCCACCAATTACTATATACTAGAATTCACAGAGCTCTTTAGTTTCAGATTTGTAGTTTAACTCTTTTAGACACCTATTCTTCAATTCTCTACTCTGGATTTTACCATCATTTGAAAGTGCTCCTCTTTCATTGCTCTAATAACTCACCAAAGCAAACAAACAAACACACATCTCACTCTGATCATGCCTACTCAGTAATTTTATTAAAAAAAACTCCTGTCCGGGGCCTCCCCAGTGGCGCAGCGGTTGAGCGCGGGGTTACGAAGCTGCCCGCAGCCTCCACAGCGCTGGTTCGATCCCTGGCTGCTCCCGGCCACCTGAGGAGGGTCCCACATGGCGCGCAGACCTCTCCTGCCGCCCGCTGCTCCCCTCAGCAGTGTACTTCTGTCTTTCTGCCTGCTCTGCTCCCCACTCTGGCTCTGGCGAATTCTCTTACCCTCCCGCGCTTCTGACTGTACCCAGTGCTTATGTAAATAAATAAATAAATCTTTTTAAAAAAAAAAAAAAAAACTCCTGTCCTGAGCTCAATTCCTGATTGCCCCCCAACCCAGATCCTATGGTTGAACATCTAAATCTCTCAGTATCAAGTTCAGATTTGTACCCCTTTCTCTAAACCTGACCACAAAATCACAGCTCCAGGTCAATATTCTTTCGGGAAACTGAGTTCCTCTACAGAAAAACGGCACTAGATACACTGATAAGTCTCCAACCTTAATCCCTTAAATGAAATTCAATAAATCCCTTCTTCAATTTCCCTAGCAATATTTCCAATCATTTTTCTCTCCTCAAGCCCTCCAATCACCCCTCGCCCAGGCCCTTCACTCTCAACCAACAACCTTGTTCCTGATATTACAGAGATAAATTATCAGGCGTGCCCCACTCCCTCCACCTCCACACTCCAGCTATAACCTTATCTATATTTATACCTCTCCTTACCTATTTTTATTCCAATCCTAGAAAATAAGGTGCCCTTCCTCATGTTCAAGACTAACCCGATCACCTACACCCCTGACCCATCTACACTATGCTTCCCATGTCCTTCCACACTTTGTTCCACCAGCCCTATCATAACTTCAACCTTCAACCTGTCCTTCCCTGTCAGCACCTTCACCTCAGCACACACTCACAGTCAGGTCTTACCCTGAACAGAGAGTCCTTCCAAGCTCCCATCCAGTCTCTTGGTCCTCTCCCAGAAGGGTCATACCGGCTACAGTACCGTCTTCATGGAAGAGAGCCATTGGTGGGGGAAGCTGGTTGCTAGCCCAGGAGCTGGTGAGTACAGGGGACAAAGGCCACTTCCCTGTCATCCTGGACAACAAATGCAGGAAGTTGTGGTCCATCCAAACACGTGAGAGTGGTGGGAGGGCATCTGCTACACTGACGTCAGGTCTAGCACAATCCCATAGTATGTGAGCAGGTGCTGGGCTGTGGACAGATGCCACCTACCCTGGTGAGCTGTGGCAGCTGGCACAGAGGGTGTGGCAGGGTAGTGACAGCTGACCCTGGTTAGGCCTATTGAGGATGGGTGCGGGTGGGTGTATAACCAGTGAAGGGGCACAGGCTGGCTGGCAGAACAGCACAGGGAAGCTGGGGTGAAGCACTGAGAAGAATAGAACAGAGAGATTCTGGGTCCTTGGGGACACTGTGTCCAGTGCACCAGGACTAGCGGAGGAAACTTCTCAAACAGAAGTTGTTCTCTTATTCTCTCTTCCCTCCTCCTTCTTTCTCCTCTAGTCCTCCTTCCCAACTCTCCCTCTCTTCCTTCCCCTACTTCCCCCTCTCATCTCTATATGACTCTTAATTCCTCTTTCTCTCCCCTCTCCTCTCTTCTTCCCTGCCTCCTCTTATCACCTGCCATTTCTCTTCCACCAACTGTAACGAGGATTCTATCCTCAACTCCCTACTGAAAATGCTCACAATAGACCAAAATGTCTTCTTAATCACAAGTCAAATGAATTTTTCCTGTAATTTTTCTACTCATACACTGTATTTGACAGTTACAATCTCCCTCTTAAAATGCTCTACTCATTAGCATATAATTTCCTACAACATCAAGGACCAAATTAGATTAGGTAGGACAAATCAGTAGGGGAACAATCAGCTCAATTTCTCCAGTCATCCTCCAATATCCAGAATCATAAACAGAAACACAGGTTTGATGATAAGCTAGAGCAAAGTAATGAAAATGTGAAAGGACGGCCTCCCTGGTGGCGCAGGCAGTTGAGCACCACACTGTGAAGCGGTCCGCAGCCTCTGCAGCGTGGGTTCAATCCCAGCCAGCCAGCAAGGGTCCCACAGGGCGTAGCAGACCTCTCCTGTCGCGCCTGCTACTCCTCTCAGCAGTGTATTTCAGTCAGTCTGCCTGTTCTGTTCCCCGCTCTGTCTCTGATGAATCCTCTCACCCTCCCACGCATCTGGCCTGTACAGCCTTCTTGTATAAAATAAATAAATCTTTTTTTTAAAAAAAAAAGAATGATGTAACCTATTTTTTTTTACAAAGTACCATGTGACGCAGAGACTCCCTACATACAAACACTATACCTATATGACATATAAAGTAGAAATCAGCTAAGCATAAATCAGACTAGAGCAACAAATACTTTAAGAGTTCACAAATAAAGTGTGGTTTCTCAAAAGTTACGAGAAGTGAAGTGAACTAGCAGCAGACACACGTGAGAATGTAGAATTCCTACTTTCTCATGCCTAGTTTAAACCACTGAAAATTCACTTTGTTTCTAGGCAAATTTCTTCCCACACATTTTCCCTTAATTATTCCAATTGTCAATGTTTTAAATGATCTCAGGTGCTAATGTCAGCAGCAGTACTTATTAAAACACATTCCTGACTTGTAAAGAAACTTTTTCAGATACATGAAAGACTCAGAGACCCAGGACTACCAAACTGATTCTAAAACACCAGAATACTCTATACCTTCTTGTTGTTTGGAGCATATACACTCTTCTATATCCTGTAAAATAATTTGTATAATTTCTATATTCTATTTTTCTATACTCTAAATTTGTAAAGTTTCTAACAAATTTTAACATATACTTACTTCTTTTTAAACGCATGTCAAGACAAGGCAATTGGTAACATTCCTTCTTAGCAAGGAAACTAAAACCTAGATTATTCATTGATTCCAAATGACAGCAAAAAGTTGGCAATCAGGCATCATCACCTCCAAGTTTTCTCTACTCCTACTTCTACCTCCTAACCATTTTTCCCTCATTCCTATACAAATTAAAGAAGAGATATCTCGGGGCCTTCCTGGTGCTGCAGAAGGTATGGTGGGCAGAAAGTGTGGTAAAGTAGGTACTCTCACATATTATAGGCAGAAAGACACATTGGCATATTATGTCAGCAATACAACAGCATTTATCAATAATTTTACACCCAACATCAACAAAGCATTTATTTGGAATCAGAATTAAAAGATTTGACAGTGGTGAAATGTTTATTCTGATACTTTTTTTTTTTTTTTTTTGTGGGACCCTCGCTGGCGGCCAGGGAACGAACCGGCGCTGCAGAGACTGCGGGCAGCCTCGCAGCCCAGAGCTCAACCGCTGCGCCACCAGGGGAGGCCCTATGCTGATACTTTTAATCAGTATTTCTCAGCTGGGGGAATTACCAAATAAATTTTACATCAGGGCCTCCACAGTGACACAGCAGGTTGAGCGCAGCACTGTGAAGCTGCCTGCAGCCTCTGCAGCGCAGGTTCGATTCCTGGCCAGCCAGGGAGAGACCCACATGGCGCAGCAGACCTCTCAGTCTCGCCCGCTGCTCCCCTCAGCAGTGCTTTCAGTCCCTCTGCCTGTTCTGCTCCCCGCTCTGTCTCTGGTGAATCCTCTCACCCTCCCATGCCTCTGGCTTGTACCCCAGTTCTTGTATAAATAAAATAAAATCTTTAAAAAAAAAAAAAAGGGCCTCCCTGGTGGCGCAAGGGGTTAAGATGCAAACTATGAAGCTATCTGAAGCTATCTGCAGCCACTGCAGCATGAGTTCGATCCCCGGCCGGGGAGATACCCACATGGCGCAGCAGACTCTCCTGACTCGCCCGCTGCTCACCTCAGCAGTATACTTCAGTCAATCTGTCTGTTCTGTTCCCCACTCTGTCTCTGGTGAATCCTCTCACCCCCCGCACCTCTGGCCTGTACCCCAGCTCTTGTATGCATAAATAAATAAATCTTTAAAATAAATAAATTTTACATCATTTTTCAGGATTGGGGTATTTCAATGACTTCAAATTTGCTCTACAAATATGAAGTAGGGTGAAATACTCATGTATGTTTTGCCACACATTTGGGGTAAGCTTAGAAGTTCCCTACCCTGCTGCTGATGATGCCGGGGGCTAGTATCAGCAGTTCTCCAGGGGACTGTCACTTAGTTTTGTATTTCCTAATCTTGTTCACAAAGAGTTTGTATACAGAATAAATTTTCCTTATTAAATGACTCTACTGTGGCACCAATGTTCCTCCCGAAATGTACCACAGTGGAGACTGAGTAAGAGAGTAGAACCTGAAGAGCTTCTGAAGAATCTTGAGCTGTCAAAGTCACCACCGTGCCACCATAGTTCTGTTATCAAATTTCAAAACCCCACATGCATTCAGTCTAACAATTTCACTTCTTGCTATCTATCATATCTAAAAATATGAGGCTTTGGGGCCTCCCTGGTGGTGCAAGGGATTGGGAAGCAACCTATTAAGCGGTCCGCAGCCTCCGCAGCACGAGTTCGATCCCCAGGCGGCCAGGAGCAATCCAAGTGGCAAAGCAGACTTCTGACTCACCTGCTGCTCCCCTCAGCAGTGTCTTTCGGTCAGTCTGCCTGTTCTGTTCCCCACTCTGTCTATGGTGACCACTTGCCCCCCACACCTCTGGTCTGTACCCCAGCTCTTGTATGCATAAATAAATAATAAATCTTTAAAAATAAATAAATAGAAATACGAACCTTTGCACAAAGAAATATAAATAAGGAACATTAACATGAACTTCACAATAGCAATAATTAAAATAATCAGGAAAATAGCTTGTGGAAGTTCATTTCAGTAATGGTTAACTCATGGAATAAGCGTAATCTTATACAACAGTATGAGATACAGATATACTAAGAAAAGAGCTCTAAAACATATAAGTAGAAAAAGGAAAATCTTGTTTCCACTTAGGTTTTTTAAAAAAACTGTATATAGGGCCTCCCTGGGGGCGCAAGTGGTTAAGCACAGCACTATGAAGCAATTCGCAACCTCTGCAGCACGAGTTTGATCCCTAGCCGGCCAGGGAGCAACCCACATGGCGCAGCAGACCTCTCCTGCCTCACCTGCTGCTCCCCTCAGCAGTGTCTTTCGGTCAGTCTGCCTGTTCTGTTCCCCACTCTGTCTCTGGTGGATCCTCTCATGCCCCACATCTCTGGTCTGTACCCCAGCTCTTGTATGCATAAATAAATAAATCTTTAAAAAAAACTGTATGGGGCCTCCCCGGTGGCGCAGCAGTTGAGCGCTGGGTTGTGAAGCTGCCCGCAGCCTCTGCAGCACCGGTTCGATCCCCAACTGCTCCCCGGCCACCAGAGGAGGGTCCCACATGGCGCGCAGACCTCTCCTGCCGCCCGCTACTCCCCTCAGCAGTGTACTTCGGTCCTTCTGCCTGCTCTGCTCCCCGCTCTGGCTCTGGTGAATTCTCTCACCCTCCCGCGCTTCTGACTGTACCCAGTGCTTGTATAAATAAATAAAAATAAATATTCAAAAAAAAAACTGTATGTATGCAGATATGCAAATGCAGATCAAAAAGTAAAAAACAAAAGATGTATACCAAATTATTAATAGCTGTATGAATGTGAGGGGGAAAAGACTGGAGAGAGAAGAGGAAACAGGCTACAGGTAAGATATTAAATGAGAAAATTTTCCTTTTCTAATCTATAAACTTCTGTATATCATTTGAGTTTTTTACCATACAAACATGTATTACTTACGTTTTATGTTTATGTTAACAAAAAATAATTTAAATATGGTTCTCTCTCAGTGAGAAACATTCTCAGAAAAGATAATTAAATGCTATGAGAAACTTGAACAAGAACAAGGAAAGCCTTGGGAAGTACACAGAATTAAGTAATAAAGAGCTGATATTTTCTGAATGAGCTTCTGAAGACGACTTCCCCAAAATAAGTGAAGCAAAAAGTCTAAGAAAAGCAAAAAGTCTAAATAACATTTAATTATATATTATTGAAAAGAACAATGTTCACTGAAATGGGACATTTGAGAGAACTTGCTTCTTCCTAATTGTGATACTGCTTAAATGTAGGCACCTCACATGAGTAGCCCTCTCCATGACCCACTGAAAGTATTACAGAAAACAGAATTTCAGCTTCCAGTACATACACAGCTATTTAAATCTTCAATTGAATTGGACAACCTTCCAACCCACTTGCATGGGCTCATACTGGGCTATTTTAAAGTCATGCAGAAAAAACAAAAGATTCATGTATTTCTTCTTTATTTTTGGCTACTTGAAACTGAATTTAAAAGATGCTCAGATGAAATCTACTACCCTTGGGATTCATTTAAAAGAAGATGCTCACAGAAAATCAGCTACCATCTGAAATTCCTATTTTACACAGATATAACTAGGAATGAAATTTTTTAAGATATATCATGAAAAAAATGGAAAATTCCTTTCACATTTAATTCCATCTGATAACTATCTATGAGGAGGAGATAAATAAGGAAATACCATAATATTAATCCATACCTGTAACTCCTGGACAGTAAAGAAATCCGAAAGTTTAGTTCTGTCACCCATAAGATGCAAGACCTAACAGGTCTCTGCCTGCTGTATAGAGTGATCAGTTATAATTAAAATGTTACTTAAGGAGGGGCCTCCCCTGGTGGTGCAATGGTTAAGCATTGGGCTGCGAAGCTGCCCGCAGCCTCTGCAGTGCAGGTTCGATCCCCGGCCGCCAGCGAGGGTCCCACATGGCGCGACAGACCTCTCCTATCTTGCCCGCTGCTCCCCTCAGCAGTGTATTTCGTCGGTCTGGCTGTTCTGTTCCCCACTCTGGCTCTGGCGAATTCTCTCACCCTCCCATGCTTCTGACTGTACCCAGTACTTGTAGAAATAAATTAATCTTTAAAAAAAAAAGTTACTGGGCCTCCCCGGTGGCACAGCGGTTGAGCGCTGGGTTGCGAAGCTGCCCGCGGCCTCTGCAGCGCCGGTTCGATCCCCAGCTGCTCCCCGGCCACCGGGTGAGGGTCCCACATGGCGCGCAGACCTCTCCTGCCGCCCGCTGCTCCCCTCAGCAGTGTACTTCGATCCTTCTGCCTGCTCTGCTCCCCGCTCTGGCTCTGGTGAATTCTCGCACCCTCCCACCCTTCTGACTGTACCAAGTGCTTATATAAATAAATAAATAAATAAAATTAAAAAAAAAAAGTTACTTAAGGAGGATCTAAAGTTTTCAAATATTTTAACTGTATTTAAATTTTAAAATTTAAAACCTTTAAAATAGGTGATCACACAAAAAGTTAAGACCAGGAAAACCAAACTTTTTTGTCAAAACATTATTTATATTAATGTTTTTAAATTATTTCATGTAGTGAGCATAAATTTGCATTTTGACGTATTTTTTTGTTTATTATTATCTGAGGAACTCTTCACAACAAACATACCATATAAACCAAGCATTTGTTCAAAATAATTAATCAAGACACATTTTGCACTTATTTTCTCAGCACTGTTAACAGCTGCTAAGAGAATTCAGAAAGAACACAAGGTACCCAGACTCAATAAACTTTTTTTTTTAAAGATTTATTTATTTATTTATTTATTTATTTATACAAGCACTGGGTACTGTCAGAAGCGCAGGAGGGTGAGAGAATTCACCAGAGCCAGAGCGGGGAACACAACAGGCAAACTGACGAAATACACTGCTGAGGGGAGCAGCGGGCGTGGCAGGAGAGGTCTGTCACGCCATGTGGGACCCTCGCCCGTGGCCGGGGATCGAACCGGCACTGCAGAGGCTGTGGGCAGCTTCACAGCCCAGCTCTCAACCGCTGCACCACCAGGGGAGGCCCATTAATGAACTTATTTTTTAATAAGTGTATTTACTGCACACATGAAAAAAATTAAGGAACCACAGATAACATAAATGAAGTATTAAATCAAGAGAAGCAGACTTATACTGTAGGAGTTCAAGCACAAGAAAAACAAAGACTAGATGAAATCACCGGAAAGTTCTGCAGAGTACAAGCCTAGAGAAAATGCTTCCCTTGGGGCCTCCCTGGTGGCACAAGGGTTTAAGACACAATTTATGAAGCTATCAGCAAGCCTCTGCAGCACGAGTTTGATCCCCAGCCAGGGAGCTACCCACGTGGTGCAGCAGGTCTCTCCTGACTCATCAGCTGCTCCTCTCAGCAATGTACTTCAGTGGATCTGCCTGTTCTACTCTCCACTTTATCTCTAGTGAATCCTCTCTCACACACACACACACACACACACACACACACACACACACACCTCTGGCCTGTACCCCAGTTCTTGCATGCATAAATAAATAAATCTTAAAAAAAAAAAAAAGAAAATGCTTTCCTCATTCAGGGTTGACTATTAACGAAGTAAGATTCCTCTGAGTTATCATGAAATAAAACTCATTACTAAACCATTTTGCTAAGTTAAACAGGTAAGGTCCTTCCCTCAAAAGAGATACTACAAAACAATCAAGAGATACTACAAAACAAGTATCAATTAAAAAATTATTAGCTCATCACCAGGGGGCGGAGCAGGAAAGGAGAAAATCCCATTGAGGAAACAACATGAGCAAAGGTACAGAAGCTAGAATATGTATGTGATATTCACACACACAAAAATAGTGTCGTATGACTAAGCACAGAATGCATGGTGAGATATGATGGGAAATAAAGACATTTAACAAGATGGTTAAGAGGCCTTACACAAACTATCCCTTCGAGCTTCAGTTTCTTCGTGTACAGAATGAAGACAGTAACACTGCCCAAGCCAGACTGGCATGGGAGTTTATTCACTCACTCAGCCAACATTTCCTTAGTACTTGCTCTAGGCATCAGCATTGTTTAAGTTATGTGAAGTCAGCAGTAAGCAATCTGCCCCTGTGGTACTTCAGTATTGGTAAGGGAAACATTTTTTTTTTTAAATTGCTATGATTACAACAGTGATGGGTGCTATTTATTGAAGAAAAAAAAGCAGAGAAGAGGAATAGAGAAAAAAACGTAAAAATTTGAATCAATATGAAAGAACTGAGGACACAAGTCAAGCAGTGTTCTACAATGAGGAGAATGAAAGGTCATCCATTTGCAAGGAAAAGTGAGGACAAGTAGCTAGAGCAGAGTGTTGGAGCTAAGCGGCAAAAGAGGAGGTCAGAGAGGTAAGAGGACATCTGATTATATAGAACATTAAAGGCCACTGTAAAGATTTTAGCTTTTATTTTGCCAGAAATAGGAAGCCATTGGAGAATCCTGAGCATGACACTCATTACCTAACTTAGCAGCATCTCTGATTAAGCAGCATTACTCTGGCTGATAAAGAATCTATTATATAAGAAAATGGTAAAGTGGGAACATATACCTGAAGAGGTAGGATTCTATTTCTGAATCAGTGTTGTAAACCAATGTTACCTTAATTAACAAAAAACACAAGGTCAGGAGGAAGAACCACTTGGATTAAATTAGATAATGGTGTTTAACACAATGTCAGACATATAAATAAGGGTCCCTTAAATGAGAGCTATTTTTCCAGAAGTAGAAAAGAATTCTTCATCCCATTGGACCAAACACTAGTAAATAACCAGTTGAATTTAAGGCCAAAGTTTTGAGTGTGCCAGGTGTAATCTTAGTATAAAAACACTTAATCTGTAAAGGTCTTAACCTATAACCCTAAAGCATATATGGAATTGTAAACCAATGTTATCTAATAAAAAATAAAATTAAAGGGCCTCCCCGGTGGCGCAGCGGTTGAGCGCTGGGTTGCGAAGCTGCCCGCAGCCTCTGCAGCGCCGGTTCGATCCACCTGGGAGGAGGATCCCACATGGCGTGCAGACCTCTCCTGCCGCCCGCTGCTCTCCTCAGCAGTGTACTTCGGTCCTTCTGCCTGCTCTGCTCCCTGCTCTGGCTCTGGTGAATTCTCTCACCCTCCCGCGCTTCTGACTGTACCCAGTGAATGTATATATAAACAAACAAATAAATAAATAATACATGCCTCTTTAAAAAAAAAAAGAGTAACTTATTCTTTAAAAAAAAAAATAAAATAAAATAAAATAAAATTAAAAACATTTAAACAAATAATAATTGCTACATTTTATAATAATTTCCTAAAAAGACAATGCAGAGGATCTGTTCCTATCCACTTCCTTACTAGCATGACACTCAGATGGCAAAAAACAAATTTAAGAAAATTTGAGGAGTATGCTCAATGAAATAAGTCAGAAGGAAAAAGAAAAATACCGGATGGTTTCACTTATAGGAGGAATATAGGGGACCCAAATAAGGGATCAGAAAAATAAATCTAGCAGGAAACTATAAATGGGAGACATTCTGCAGAGGTGGGGGGAGAGGGATTAAAACAGGGGAGAGAAGAGCACAGAGACCATGGTGATGGTTCATGGGTGACTTGGTGGTGGGAATTCTATGGAGACTACATCTGAGAGGAGAGATCAAACAAACATTGTAGAAAAATGAACAATGATGTAAAAAAAAATACATATATATAAAGATTAAAAAAAGAAAATCTGAGGAAATAAATCTTGATTTCACATAAAAATATTTCAGTCTGGGCCTCCCCGGTGGCGCAGCGGTTGAGCACTGGGTTGTGAAGCTGCCCGCAGCCTCTGCAGCGCCAGTTCAATCCAGCCACTGGAGGAGGGTTCAGCATGGCGCGCAGACCTCTCCTGCCGCCCACTGCTCCCCGCAGCAGTGTACTTCTGTCCTTCTGCCTGCTCTGCTCCCCGCTCTGGCTCAGGTGAATTCTCTCACCCTCCCACACTTCTGACTGTACCCAGTGCTTGTATAAATAAATAAATAATCCTTTAGGAGGAAAAATATTAAAAAAAAAAATTTCAATCTGGAAAATTCTGTTCTCTTGTAATGTACCATTTCAAATGGCACCAATATAGGTTGCCTCTGATGATCTAACAATCTTAAAATCTCAGTGACAATATAAAAAGCTGGTTGCAAGAACTAACATTATTTAAAATTAAAATGCAGGGCCTCCCCAGTTGAGCGCGGAGTTGCAAAGCTGCCTGCAGCCTCTGCAACGCCGGTTCAATCCCCGGCCACTTATGAGGGTCCCACATGGCGCGCAGACCTCTCCTGCCACTCCAGCTGCTCCCCTCAGGAGTGTACTTCGTCAGTCTGCCCGTTCTGCTCCCGCTCTGGCTCTGATGAATTCTCTCACCTCCCCACACCTCTGGCCTGTATCCAGTTCTTGTATGCATAAATAAATAAATCAAAAAAAAACTGAAAAATAACCCACAGTACTGAAAAGCTTTCATTTTGAAACTATAAACACAGTTAACAGCTTGAAAAACACCCACTGACACCGGGCACAGGGGTCACCTGGGTGGAGTAACGGTACACTTGTACTCTGACCGCTCCTTCCAAACTCAGTGAATGCAATTTAGGGCGAAATTCTTGTGTGACTCCAACCTCCATATACGATTCAGGGCTACTGGACTATTACATCCCCACGCCTTAAACATAAAGCTCTAGTCACACTGCAAGGCATACCAGACTTCACCTGTAAAATCAAGATTCCACACCACAGGAACCCAACAGGTCCACTGATATGTATTGTCAAAACATTGGAAAAGGCATTTTAGTTTGTAAGGTACTGATGCTGCTGCTGATGAGAGCAACAACTATTTACTACATGCTCCCTGTAAACCAAGCATGGTTTTGGCATTTTACACTCATCTCATGAGTTCTCACAAGATTAAGGTAGACATTTTTATCCCTACCTACTATATTATTTTAAAGATTTATGTATTTATGCATAAATACATAAATGGGGGTACAGGCCAGAGGTGTGGGGGTGGTGAGAGGATTCACCAGAGACAGAGTGGGGAACAGAACAGGCAGACTGACTGAAAACACTGCTGAGGGGAGCAGCAGGTGAGACAGGAGAGGTCTGCTGTGCCATGTGGGTATCTCCCTGGCCAGCCAGGGATCGAACTCGTGCTGCAGAGGCTGCGGATAGCTTCACAGTGCTGTGCTTAACGCCTTGCGCCACCAGGGAGGCCTATCTCTACTATATTAATGAGAAAAAGTGATGAAAATTTAAGTAACTGTAAGAGTCACAAAAAAAGTAGTGAGAAAGAGAAATTTTTACAAAGGATCAAGAAATCAGAACAGCAAGGGAATTCTCAAGGAACACTGGAAGCTAAAAGCAAGGCCTTCAAAATTTTTGAAGGAAAATAATTTCCAACTCTAGAATTCTACTATTCTATCTTCATGAATGGTAAAGGTAATGGGTCTATGACGGGGGTCATCAAACTGCTAGGCCTGATGTCTGCTTTTGTAAATAGTTTTATTGAACAGAGCCATGTACATTCACTTATGCACTGTCTGTAGCTGTTTTTGAAAACAACTGCAGTGCTGGGTTGTCAAGGCAGAAACCCTCTGACACACAAAGCCTAAAATATTTACTGTCTGGTCCTGTATAGATAAAATTTACCATCCCTCGTCTACGAATATGAATCAATGACAGCCATGAAAAATGGAGGGGTGAAGGCAGTTGATAAAAGTTACAACTCTTGGATACAGTGCTGGAAAATAAAGATAAGACTACAATGGCACATTTATCTACACAAAATTTTTTCCATAATTATTTGAAGACAGAGTCCTCCCTGGTGGCACAAGGGGTTAAGACGCAGCACTATGAAGTTATTCACAGCCACTGCAGCATGAGTTCAATCCCTGGCCAGGGAGATACCCACATGGCTCAGCAGACCTTTCCTGATTTGCCCGCTGCTCCCCTCAGCAGTGTATTTCAGTCAAGCCGCCTGTTCTGTTCCCCACTCTGTCTCTGGTGAATCCTCTCACCACCACCCCCACACTTCTGACCTGTACCCCAGTTTTTTTGTGCATAAATCAATCTTTAAAAAAATAATGATTATTATTTGAAGACAGAGACAACTGACCAGTTTCTGATGTTTATTCCAGTACTTACCGCCTGGTATTTCAGGAATTCTGAAGAAAGTACCTAGAAAATGAATAGTCATCATTAAATTACTTGGAGACTAATTATAAAACATATGGACTTTCCAAAGTTTTTCAGTCTTTTATTCTCTGGCTACCCTTCTTTTGAATGCTCTGCTACTTACTGACACAACCGAGGACAGAGGACTGGGGGAAAAACAAAAACACATGAAAGGGCAGCAGATCAGTTGCCTTAGCAGGTAGAAACACTAAGAGTTGGAAATTGTTACAAAGGGTTAGAAAACTCAAGTTTTAAATACCAACAAAAGAAGTTCAATATGAACTAACAGTGAGACACAGGGAGCTACCCACATGGTGCAGCAGACCTCTCCTGTCTCGCCCGCTACTCCCCTCGGCAGTGTATTTCAGTAGATTCTGCTCCCCACGCTGTCTCTGGTCAATCTTCTCGCTCCCCACACCTCTGGCCTACACCCCAGTTCTTGTATGCATAAATAAAAAATAAATCCTTTTTTAAAAAAGTAAAAACTACAAATTAAAGAATATGTCGCAACTTGGAAAAAATTTCTCAAAATGATTTTTTTAAAGATTTATTTTATTTTATTTACTCATGCATACAAGAACTAGGATGTAGGCCAGAGGTACCAGGAGTGAGAGGATTCACCAGAGACAGAGTGCGGAACAGAACAGGTGGATCTACTGAAATACACTGCTGAGGAGAGCAGCCACAAGACAAGGAGAGGTCTGCTGTGCCATGTGGTTTAGCTTCCTGGCCTGGATCGAACTCAGTCCACAGGGGTGACAGCGCTGAGATTTAACTCCTACACCACCAGAGAAGCACATATTTTTCACTTTTAATGCTACAATTTACTTAATATTTCTCTATTCTTCAACACATGTTATGTCCAGTCTATGTCGCTTTACATGCAACAAAGGACAAGGGTAAAGTGATTTCTCACTCCTGAGGAACATGGGCAGGGCGGACAGTGAGCTGTTGGGTCTACAGGAAGAATTTAAAACTATACTAAGATCCCAAAATAATAGGACCAATGTGCTTAAATAAGGCAGCTGGTCATTATCCAAACACTCCAGGCAAAACCTCAGGTAGAAAGAAAACTCTTGCTGGAGACAAAACACAGTTCCACTCTAGAACTTTGGTTGACTATTAATAAGGATGGAATCTTCTGAGACCCTTGTATTAGAAACTTTTCTCAAATTTCTTCAAAGACTGCTGTAAGAAACTGAAAGTATAAGACTACCATACAGGGTGCTTAATGAGAACTTTAACGGTACGGGGAGAAGCAAACAGGCTGGGATCCCAAAAGCACCACTGAGACCAGCTCTTGCAACAAAATCACACAGCAACACCAGCTGCAAATTAAGTAACTAGACAGTAGAGGTTTGTAGGACACTACCAACTGCAGCAGAACCAACAAATAAATATCCAAAGAATATATACACTCAAAACAATGGGAAGCAGAGACTCAAAAAGATTTTGTACCCCCACATTCATAGCAACTTATTCACAATAGCCAAAAGGAGGAAACAACACAAATGTCCATCAACAGATGAATGGAGAACAAAAAATGTGGTATATATTATACTTACTATGGAATATTATCTAGCCCTAAAAAGAAAATAAATTCTAGCATAGGCTACAACATAGATGAAAGCTGAAGACATTAGGTTAAGCAAAATAATTCAATGCCAAAGAACAAATATTTTACATGATTCCACGTATGTGACTGGAGTATCTAGAGTAGTCAAATTCAGAAACAGAAAACAGAATGGTGTTGCCAGGGACTAGTAAAGGGAGAGTGATAAGTAGTATTTATGGGTACAGCATTTCAATTTAGAAAGACAGTAGTGGTAGTTGCACAACAATGTGAATGAACTTAATACCAAAGACCTAGACACATAAAAATGGTTAAAGACGATATATTTTACATTATATAAACAATTTTTTAAAATGCAGTCACATTAGCACAATGATGTCTGAACAGAGTACTTCCAACATCAGAAAAGGATATAAAACAAACTCTTACTTCCCTAAGACTATGACATCTAAAGTCTGAACAAAACAATCACACTAGGGAAAGAAATGGGGGGGAGGGGGTGCAGAAGTGCTCTTTGAAGTGCAGACATACAGGGAGTATGATAACTGGCATAGGGGTCAGTCCTATAAGCCAAGCCCTGTTATCTGGCTTTTCAAGCTAAGAATGGTTTTACATGGTTGGAATGGTTTACATAGTTAATGGTGGAAAAAGATTAAAATAATAAATTTTACCACATGCAAAAATTAAACAAAATTCAAATTTCAGTATCCACAATAAAGTTTCTCTAAAACACAGTTCTGATGATTCATTTACATATTGTCTATAGTTGCTTTCATGCTCCCACAGCAGAGCTAAGTAGCTGTGGCATAAACAGTAAAACCCACAAAGCTTAAAATATTTACAATCGCATCCTTTACAGAAAAATTTTGCTGACCCCTAGTCAGAGTCTTAAAAGCAGTACATGCAGTATGAACAAAGATGTGCAAGAGGGGGAAATGTGAAAAATGAGATGCTAAAATGCTAAAGGTGGTGGGCTTTATGCGCTAAGCTAAAGAATCTGAACCTGTCTCAACTTGAATGCATTTACTATAAGAAGCTACTAAAGAATTTGACTCAAGAGTAATCTGATCAGATCCTATGTAAACACAATTACCCACTCGTTCAGAAAGATATCTGAGCTATTCAGTTAATTTACAAGAAAAAAAAAATTGGACACTGAAAAAAAGAAACCTTAGATGTGTATCAATAAGGTTAACAGTGGTTAACCTAATCAATAAGTGCTAACAGTGGTTAGCATAGCAGAAATTTTCATTCCCTTTTTTATGTTTATCTATGTTTTTCGTATCTTCTCATGTTTCCCATATCTTCTCAAATAAAAAGAGAACTGTTTTTATAAGTTAAATACAAAAATAAGATATTTAAACTCTCTCTCTCTCTCTCTCTCTCTCTCACACACACACACACACAATGTGTTCTCTAGTTTCTATTCTCCCCACACTTAGGTAGAAAGAGAAAATATATCTAGGCAGAATCTACACAGAGCAAAAATATGGAAGTATGCTTCCGTCACAGGTATAAAGGATAAATGACATTCCACCTTTTCAAATAATGTATTTGTTTTACAGCCGTGAAAGAACGAAGTGTTTGAATGCAATACAAGGTACTCTCTTCCTGTATCATACTTTTATCATGTCAAAGAGCCAAATCAGTATCTTATTTAAATTACAAATGTTAGGGAAAAATGCAGAGCTTGCAAGTCAAGTCAAAATGTTGAAAAGCGATGCATGATAAGTGTATATAACTGAAAATATAATTATGAGCTTAAGAAATGCAAAGCCCTTGATTTATACCACAGCACTTTGCACTTACTGATACAATTCTAGTTAAGATTAAATTCCTTTTTAATGTTGTGTTTCAGTTCCCTGAAACTGTCAGGGATTCATGTGCAAGGAACCATGTCTTTTCTTTCTTTTGTGAGTCCCCCCACAGCACCTCATACAGGGCCCGTGTAGGGTAGGTACTCAATACATACTTCAATTGAATGACAAAATAATTAACCCTACTTTAAGCTCACAGACTGAAACCCTCACACCTACAATTGACACCATTTAAGCTTCCTTCTATGCAACACTTTAAAGGACATTCCCGGGGCGAGGACTGCTGATTGTACTGGATTTATTACATTAGGTTTCATCTGCAGCAAAGAGCTCAAAGTACACGTGTAATGTTAAAATAGAACTCCTGACTACTGAGAAGGTGGGTGGGCAAGTGGGCAAGTGAAGGAAGAATCTATTATAACAGCCTGCCTCCAAAGAATAAGCATTATTCAGCCCTAGAGATTAAAACATTTCTAAAACATCTCTGAACTAAGGCTCCTAACCGGCATCATTCATTAAACTTTAAATTGGCTAACTTCCTTTACAAAGAATATCATTAATACCATAAATTTACTATTAAAATGAATCCTAAAAATCTCAGTTAATGGTCCATATGACTATGTATTGTAAGATCTAGTTCTAACTACTTACTCTATTTTGACATAACAAAACTTTCAAGGTTTTTAAAAACATGATGATTGAGCATCAGCCCCATGGCAAGCACTGGGAAATGAATTTTAAAAAGGTCAATCAAAATATTAACTGACTTTGTTTTTGCTATAAATTAAAGTACAAACAACAGAGCTGAAGAAGTACCATGAAGTGAGGAGCCAACGTCTATCTTGGGAAATTACAGCAAATTTATGCTGGAAATTGAACAGTGAGTAGGGGTTCGAGGAAAAAAGTAGAAAGTGGGAGAGAAAGAGTAATCCATGCAAATAAAGGGTTATACAAAGAGCAGAGGACAGTAGGCACAGCAGGTGGGGGGGGGGTGAGAGGATTCACCAGAGACAGAGTGGGGGACAGAACAGGCAGATGAAATGAAATGCACTGCTGAGGGGAGCAGGAGGCAAGTCGAGAGAGGTCTGCTGCGCCATGTGGGGAGTTCCCCAGCCGGCCGGGGATGGAACTCATGCTGCAGCGGCTGCGGATAGCTTCATAGGTTGCATCTTAACCCCTTGCACCGCCAGGGAGGCCCAATTCAGGCCTCTTAATGCTCAAATGTTACCTCAGAGAAGCCTTACTTGGCAACCAATGTAAAGAACCATCAAACTTGCCGCCATCATTCTCTATTCTCTTGCACTTTTTTCTTCAGAACAGTATGACAAGCTCTGAAATGATATTATTTATTATTACCTATTATAAATTCCATGATAGCAGGGATTTGTCTTATTCACTGCTCAATCCCTAGATTGGTATAACTGGCATACAGTAGGGCTAATTATTTGTTGTTGAATGAGCAAACTTACCTAATTGGTCTCATCTATCTTATTCATATTTTCATGCTATTGTGCATAACTGAATAATTCCCCACCTCTGAATTTAAATCTAATTCATGATCAATATGCTGTTCTTTCTAGAACAGAGCACCAAAATAGTTGAAAGGCTGTTAAAACAAGCTATATTGTACTGAGGCCTTCAATTCCTTTCTAAAATTAGCCTTTCCATCAACTTGGCCATTTATTTTTCTTTGTCTATAATTTCCACTATTCTCTTTCTATATTAGCAGGCTAGTCAATGTACTGTGCAGTGTAAATGCTACTGATAAATATGGACATGTCCAGAATATTATAACAAGTGTTTATTTTTTGCATTGCAAGTAACATGTGTATATATGTGTGTGTGTGTGTGTATGAAACTGTAGTAAAGCAAAGCAAACCAAATTCAGAGAATCAAGGTCAACAGTAAGAGTGACAAATTATGTTCACACTGTGCACTCTAATCCCATTCTAATCATGAGAAAAGCATCAAATCCCAATTGAGAAACATGGTACAATATACCTGCTCAGTATCCCTCCAAACTGTTACAGTCATCAAAACCAACAAAAGTCTGAGACGATCACTCTCAAGAGAACTTAAGGGGACATAATTACTGAAAATATTGTGGCTATGTAATGTACTGTTCTGAGAGGCAGTAGTTTTCATATGAAGTCTCTGGAGAAGCCTTGGAAGATAACGCAACCAGCTTTGTTTGCTAAATGAAGCTATGCCCACTTTGATAACAGAGCCCTTATGTTTGTTTTCACTTTTCCCAACCTCATCTCCTTTTCCCCTTCACACCTTTCTCTAGAATTTCAATCATCAATAAATAAAGTATTAACACATTCTTTTTAAAAACTAATATAGCTTCCTAGATAGGATACTGAAATTTTAAAAAAAAAGACAGATAAAAAGTAAAGAAAGTTAATTTATACTTAGATAATATTCTATCAATATTTATTAGATCATTAATTATAACAAATATATAATACTAATGTAAGATGTTAACATTAGGGAAAATTAGGTGTTGGGTATATGGAAACTATACTATCTATGCTATTTTTCTATAAATCTAAAACTGTGCTAAGAAGTAACATTTTTTAAATTAAGTGTATCCAAAAATCCTATCACTCAAATAAGATCACCATTAGTTTACATTTGATGTATACCAGTTAAGACTTCTAGGGCCTCCATGGTGGCTTAAGGGTTAAGTCTCTATCACCACTATGGCCTGAGCTCCATCTGGGCCAGGGAACTGCCCACGTGGCTCAGCAGACCTCTCCTGTCTTGCCTTCTGCTCCCCTCAGCAGTATGTTTCAGTGGATCTGCCTGTTCTGTTCCCCACTCTGTCTCCATGAATCCTCTCACGCTCCCACCTCCCCCTGCCCCCCGCACCTCTGGCCTAGATCCCAGTTCTTGAATACATAAATCTTAAAAAATATATATATATTAAGTTAATATAAGTTAATATATCCTATTAAGTTTTTTGCTATTACAAAAAAATTGCTACCTCCTCATCCTATAAGCAGCCTTAGGTGATATCTGAAAATGGTATACTACTCACTTCATCTACAAACACCATGCAAATTAAGAGATTCAAATCTTCATGCTCATTTTAAGAATGAACCGCCCAGGCCATCAAGGGTTTGCATATCTGCAAAGTCATCAAGCATCTGAAGGGTTCACGCTACAGAAACAATGTGTGCCATTCCATCAACACAATGGTGGAGCTGGTGGGTATGCCCAGTAGGGCAGTGGGGCTAGCCTCAGGTTAGCAGACCACAGAGAGTACTAAATATTTACTGGACATGCTCAAAAAATCCAAAACTTAAAGAGTTTAGATGCAGATTCTCTGGTGCAATATATCAAGCAAAAAATTTACCTACAATATGCCTGGCTTTTCTGATCCCTGAATCTCCTATGCTGGAAAAACTGCCTGGCACATAGTAAAGATTGTGAGAGTGTGAGTGCGTGCGTGTGTGTGTGTTTAATGAATACTGATTTAATAAATTTGCCTTTTAACTATAAGTTTTTGCCCACTAGAGGTTGTTTCATGCAATAATTCTAAAATCTTTGCCTTCATGCATTCTGCCATTACAGCTATGCTTAAAATAGCTCATCCTATTCCAAGACTAGGAAACTGTTTACCCATTTTTTTAAAGTAGCAATTTTCTGACCTTATATTTTACATGTAAATATTTTATTCAGGGCCTCACTGGTGGCTCAGGGGTTAAAGACAGTGCTATCAAGCTATCACCAGTCCCTGCTGCACAAGTTCGATTTCCCAGCCAGCCAGGGAGCAACCCACATGGCACAGCAGACCTCTCCTGCCTCGCCTGCTGCTCCCTTCCGCAGTGTATTTCAGATCTTCCTGTTCTGCTCCCCACTCTGTCTCTGGTGAATCCTCTTACCACCACCACCCCACCACCCTGCACCTCTGGCCTGTACCCCAGCTCTTGTATGCATAAATAAATCTTTAAAAAATAAATATTTTATTCATCAAGATTTCATTTAAATTTTAAGGAGCCAATTTTATATTTTTCCAAAATATGAGCCAATTGTTCCAACATAATTGTGAAATTCTCAACTAATATAAAATGTCACCTTTATAATACATTTCCAGATTATTCCACTGCTGTCTAGCCTGGACTTACTACACATACTTTTGATTATCATAGCTTTATTTGTATATTTACTAGTACTAGTCTCCTAATTTTTCTTTCAAAATCTTTCCAACTTTACATTAATTCTTCCAAATGAACTTGAGAATCATTTTGTCCAGTTTGCAAAAGGAATTCTGATTGGAATTACATAAATTTATCAGCCATATAACGACATAAAAATTAATCTCTATTGTGATTTCCCTCATTGGTAAAATGGACATAGTAGTACTTATGTCATAGATTATTAAAACTAAATAATTAAGACACCACTGTAACAGTTCAAAGTACTAACTATATTCATTGATCAATAAAGGTTTTCCAGACTGTGCCGCCCAAAAAATCAAAGGCTCTTTAAGGCACATTAAATACTAGCATACAACATAAGCAGTGATACAGAGTTTGTGACTATTTCATTTCACTACGGCCTTGGCCACGAGTAAAATGAAGAGCTGGAGGTGAGAGCAAAGAACCAGGAAAAACACCCAGTGTGGTGGCAGGAAATCTCAACCGTTTTACAAAGATTGGTACCCCAGTGGGGAAGACTGAAAAATTGTTCTAGTCAGTATTAACAAGGCATTAGCAAGTCCCTTCTAACCACTTCTGCTTCTCCATCTCCAGAGTCACAACACCACTCATTCTGATTTCTCCCCAGGAAACACAACAGAGACTAGACACCTAAAAGACACCCTCCTCTTAGCCCCACCCCCACCACCTTCACCCTCACTCACCCCCAGCCCACCTCGAAAATACCAGACTCCTCACACCTCGTACCAGGGACACTTTTCAGATGAGAGAGTGGGCAGGTACAGAATACAGATGCTATTTATAAGCACGGCCAGACGTGCCCAGATAACAAATCATCCCCACCAGTTCCCCACATCGCTGCAATGACTGGGCGGGGGTATCACTGTGGGCTCTTTTTATAGGGGTTTGTTATGCTTGATCACTTGGTCTTTGTTAATTCCTTTGTTACCTAAACGACAGTGGGATTAGGTGCCAGTCACACACCATATGAAGGGCCTGGAAAAAATTTCATCTCCTACACAAAGCTAAGCTGAGAAAATGGAGGCCGAGAGAGGCAGCATGGCTTGCCAATGACGGAAGCTGCCAACGGCCGCGCGCCGGGCGTCCCAGCGCCCAGCCCGCGGCGCCCTCCGCACCCCCGGCTCTCGCCGAAGCCCGCGCCACGCCGCCTCGACAGGGGAGGAGCCGCCGCAGCCCCCGCGGCCGCGCCCGCAGCACGTGACCGCGCGCTCCCCGCCGCCCCCGTCCCCGCGCCAGCAGCACGCGCTGCCAACCTGGTCATGTGACCTTCACGCGGCCCCGGCGCTCCCCATGCTAGGCCGCTCTTTCCAGCAGCCATTTTGCCGAGAACGTGTCGCCCCAGCTCACGGCGTGGCGGGCCGCCGCGAGCAGCGGAGGCCAGATTTTACAGGCCGCGCCAGCGCTTCGAACGAGCGCTCAGGCCTCCGAGGCTGAGGCGAACCTCACGGAGCACATCGCACCCCGGGGCGCCGGGGAGAGCTGTGGGTGCGCCTCCGCTGACGATTGGCTGTGGCGTTCACGTGACGCAATTGCCCCCCACTCTCCTTTTCTCCCCCCCCCAACAAAAACCCCAGACTGACTCCTAACACCTCGCGCCAAAGACGCGCCGCCGGGCGCGCGGGACGGACGGCGCGCGTGGCAACCAGGGCGCCTGCGCGTACCTGCCAAGGCCGGCCGGATGGGCCCACGCGCCGCGCCGCTCGCGGGTCCCGGGATCCTCGCGCTGCCGGAGCGCCCGGCTGCTCATTGGCTGCCAGCCTGGGTCACGTGCCGGCCCCGGGCCCGCCCCCAAACGCTAATCATCTGGCACGGCGCTCGAAGCGGCGCCGAAAGTCGTTAGCACGCGGAAAGGGAGGGCGGCTAGAGGACGCGCTTTTCTGCCCCTGTGGGGTGACGTGCGTAAAGAGGGAAGGAGAAAGCGGGGTTTCAAAGCTGAGGACGCGCGCACCTACCGGTTCCACTTCGCGTGCCCCGCCAGGAGCCGGGAACCATCGCCCTTGGGCGCTCCCCGATGCACGCTGGGATACGTCTGGCGCCCCTCTGAGTGCGCGGAGCATGCCGGGAAAGGCACCTCTCCCGTTTTCCTGGCTCTCACCTCCAGGCGGTCCTTTCATGTCCCTCTGCTAGCCCGGTCTTTGGGCTTGGAAAGAGGCGGTTTGGGACTGGGTCTAGCAGGCACTCTCAGTCCCTCTTCCCCGACTTGTGCGATCTGTGTGGTCTTGGGGAAGCCGTTTGACCTTTCTTCTTGAGGCATGCATATACTAAATGCCTGCTGGGTGCCTCGTGAATATAATGCAAAAAAAAAAAAAAAAGGGTTTTGCCTACAAGTAAATTTAGGCGGTGGAAACGAATGCTAATTTAAAGGCAACACAAATCCTACTTAGGAGTGGAAAAATGCTTAGAATTTCTCTTGGGCTAGACGGCCAGACTTTCTTTGATAAATTTCATGTTAAGGAAAATGGGGGTGGGAGGAGCTGGATGAATTGTAAAGTGGCCAGGGACGTCCTGTTACATTTTCTGATTCAGCCTAATCTAGCGATGGTATATTGGAACCTAGGTGGAAAATTCTGCTAACACTGAGAGAAGGCGGTCTTACATCAGAAAGAGTTCATTGTATAACATGCACAAGCCAACCTCCAGACTAGAAGCTAATACTCTATTCCATGAAGCTCCAAATTAAAATAATTCATATCTCTTTTGCTGTGAACTTCACCCCTCAACTTTGCTGATTTTAAAATTTTGTTTTTAAAGGTACGATCAAGCTTAGGGAATTTGACTAGCACTGGTCAGACTCACAGACTGCTGATTTATAAGCTAGAAAATGAATATCAATTTATAATGTAGTTAACAAGTCAAAACAAAGTTTTGGGCATCCTTTTCTGATTTTAAGATACTTAATAATAATTGGAAGATTGTTTCCTGACTAGGAAACAAGAAAGGGAATCACGCAATAATAATAAACCATTAAAATATAAGCATAGCTTTGTTAAACTTGAGGTTTATAAAAACACTCCAATATCCTTTATTACATTTAATCCTAACAACCCTGAGAGAACAGTACTATCCTAATATTACCATCTTCTGTGACAGTCTTGAGTGGGAAACTGGAAAACATGTTGCACGACTAGGTTTGGGATATACTAGCTGTAGGAGAAAGAACCCAGGTCTTGAAGTAAGATTCACCGACTTGAACTTACAGTTACCTTGCTTACAACAGGTCTTTGAACTTTTGATCCTCAGTTCCTACAATTGCAAATTGGGGGCAGTAATACATAGTCTTTACATTGTCAGTAGTGGTTCTAAAATATAAATATTTCCACCACCTGTCATAGTCCCTGACACACAAGAAATACTCTAAGTGTGAGAACTAGAACTAGTGGCAAAGGTTGTATTTAACCAGCATCGTGCACTCTGCACAATAGGCGTCTTTTGAATCGTTTTCTCCACTATTCTGTTTCTCCCCTAGACAGTGCTAGAGGCACACTAACAGATTCTTATAATGCACATCTTTCTTAGACTCACCACTTGGGGACTGTTGCCCATCTATTAATATATATTGTTATATATATATATATATATATATATATACATATAAACTCATTTTGAGTTTTTTTCTCTGTTAAAATGCTGAACTGTAGACATTACTGAAGCAAAGTAATGATGATACAGAGATGCTTAGAGGTTGGTGGGAGCCCCTGTGCCTGTACTTCAAGGAAGGTAAAAGTCATATTTAATACCTCAGACTAGAAACACCCTCAGAACTCACTCATCCCTTCACTTACTTAACAGTAAGATGTTCTCTTGCCAGTCTACATGCAAAGATTCCTTTTTATCTCCTAGCTTCATCAATTACTTTTAACAAAGTTGGGTTTCAGCTAGGGCAGAGTTCTTCATAGTCATCTGAAATTCAATATTTAGTGAGGGCAGAGTTTCCCATAGACCTGTGAAAGCCAAACTAATTATATGTCCCTTCACCCCACATACCAGCCTCTACTGCATTTCTTTAAATGAGTGATGACACCAGCATTCCAGTATGTCTCCCAGTCTAGGAAACCACCTTTATCCTTAATTGCTCCCTCTTATATGTTTTCCATATTCAATTGGTCACAAAGTTCTATTGTGTCCAAACTTAAACATCTTTTAAATCCAACCCTAATTTCCATTTCCTCCATCATCGTGTTACTGCAACCCCTCAGCTCTATGAAACTGTTTGAAATCCTATAAATATAAATATTTCATTTAAATGATAGTAGCATGTTAAAGTTGATATATAAAACCTGTCATCTATTTTGCCTTACAAAATCCAATAAAAGATTTTTAATGTCCTATACAGAGAATGAATGATCTCAGAATAAGTGAAATACTTTCTTTAATATTTTCTTTAATACAGGCAGCTAAAAATCTGGAAGTTTTGGACAGATAAAGGTATCTGTCCTGGGCTGAAGTGCTGAAGAGTATTAGTAGTAATCCTGGAAGTAGTTATAGTAATTATGTTATTCTCAAATATATCTGGTTCTTCCAATTTCCAGGAACATGGTATAATTAACCTTCCTTGCTCCCTGAAGTTAGGAGTGACTGTATGACTTGCTTTGGCAATGAAATTCAAGTAGAAGTGACATGTATCACTTAAAAAAGGGTGCTTTAAAAGCCTTTTCTCTTTCCCTCTGCCACAGCTACTAGCAATACTCCAATAGGTGGTTTGTTCCACTAGCCTTGGTTCCAAAATATGGATAACACAGAGCAGATAACCCCAGCAATGAATATGTAGCAGAAGAAAGAAAGAAGATATGTTGTTTTAAGACACTGAGATTTGAGATTGTCAATTACACATCACCTAGAACACACTTAATGATACAGGAATGGGGGAAGTTGTTAAAGGTGACCAAAATCCATTCTGTTTAGAAAGACTTTAATTGCCAATGTCCATAATGTAATACAAATTTAGAAACAAGAGAACAGGAGACTCTTGCAGCATGAGGGGAAAACTGCCTGTAGGTGGTATAAAAGAAGAGCTTGAAGAAAGAACACTCATTGTAACTTTATTTTTCATCTCTCCCCACTACATAATCCATTCTTCATAAGCCATCCAAACTGACCTTTAAAAGTATTGGTGAGATTGTATGACTCCTCTGCTTGAAACCAACCAATGTTTCATATTACGCTTAAGGTAAAATTCAAGCTCTTTACCTTGACCTGAGAATCCTAACTGATCTTATCATGTGCTTTATGTGGGGGGATGATCACTATTATCCCCATTTTTTTTAAGATTTATTTATGCATACAAGAACCGGGGTACAAGCCAGAGGTAGGGGCCTAAGGGGATTCACCAGAGACAGAGTGGGGAGCAAAATAGGCAGACTGACTCAAATACACTGCTGAGGGGAGCAGTGGGTAAGACAGGAGAGGTCTGCTGTGCCATGTGGGTAGCTCCCTGCCTGGCTTGGGATCGAACTTGTGCTGCAGAGGCTGCAGATAGCTTCACAGTACTGTGCTTAATCCCTTGTACCACCATGGAGACCCACTATCATCCCCATTTTATGGCCTTCACATGTTATGTCCTCAGCCTGAGCTGAGAGCCATGTGACCAGATCCTCCTCAATGGTTCTTATTAGCTCAAATATCACTTTTTAAGAGAAAGGTTTTCACTGACCACCCTATCTAAAATCAACTCTCTGCATCCACCAATCTTCTCCATTTTATTTATGGTAATTCTCATCCTCTCAAAGTAACTCAATTTTTTGTTGTTTGTTTCCTTTTATCCTCTACCCAAGAGAATTCAAACTTCATGAGAGTAGAGGCCTCCTCTACTCAGTCTCTTCAACACCATCTGGCACATAAAAGACAACAAAGAAAATATATTTGCTATCAGATGGTTTCACTTATAGGAGGAATATAGGGAAAACAAATAAGACATCAAGGGGGAAAAAATAATAACAGTACAAAACACAACAAAACAAAACAAAAAAAACTAGCCAATTATAAATCAGAGACATCCTGCAGGGGAAGAGGAGGGAGAGGGATCAGAGGAGCAGAGGGGACTGTGGTGATGGTGCATGGGTGCATTGGTGAAGGAAATTCTATGGGGACTACACCTGGTGCGGGGGGAGGGCAGAAAGCAAATTGTTTAAAAATGAACAATGATGTAAAAAATATATTAATTAATTAATTTTTAAAAAGCAAAGTCAACACAAAAAAAGAAAATATATTTGCAAAAGATTTAATATCCAGAATATTTAAGGAACTCCCACAACTCAACAACAACAAAAAACCTCAATTAAAAAAGGTACAAAAGATTTTAATAGACATTTCTCCAAAGAAGATAGACAAGTGGGGCCTCCCCGGTGGCGCAGCGGTTGAGTGCTGGGTTGCCAGGCTGCCCACGGCCTCTGCAGCGATGGATCGATCCCCGGCCACCGGGCGGGGTTCCCAAATGGCGCGCAGACCTCTCCTGCTGCCCACTGCTCCCTTCAGCAGTGTGTTTCATCAGTCTGCCTGTTCTGTTCCCAGCTCTGGCTCTGGTGAATTCTCTCACCCTCCCGCACTTCTGACTGTACCCACTGCTTGTATAAATAAATGAATCTTTAAAAAAAAAAAAAGAAGAAGAAGATATACAAGTGGCCAATAAGCACATGAAAAGATGGTCAGCGTCACTAATCACTAGGGAAAGAAGAATCAAAACTGCAATGAGGGCCTCCCTGGTGGTGCAAGGGGTTAAGCACAGCACTATGAAGCCATCTGCAGCCACTGCAGCATGAGTTCTAATTACATCCCCAGCCAGGGAGCTACCCACATGGTGCAGCAGACCTCTCCTGTCTCACCCACTGCTCCCCTCAGCAGTGTATTTCAGTCAGTCTGCCTGTTATGCTTGCCACTCTGTCTCTGATGAGGCCTCTCACCCCTCCCTCCCTGCACCTCTGGCCTGTACCCCAGTTCTTGTACACATAAATAAATAAATATTTTAAAAAAAAAAAACATAATGAGATACTTCACCATCTCACTTCACATCTCTTAGGATGATAATTTATAAAAAGAAACAGTAACAAATGTTGGCAAAGATGTGGAGAAACTGAACACTGTGTCTTGTTGGTAAGGAGTGTAAAATGCTACAACCACTATGGAAAAACAAACTACAAACATATTACCATATAATTCAGCAATTCCATAACAATTTTGGATATATACTCAAAAGAATATATGAACATGTACAGTCATTTTCATAGAAGCATTATTCAAAATAACCAAAAGGTGAGAATACTCCACAGGTGAGTAGATATGCAAAATATTATATACACACAATGGAATATTATTTAGCCTTAAAAAGGAAGGAAATTCTGACACATGCTACAACATGGATGAAACTTGAGGACATCATGGTAAGTGAAAAAAGCCAAGCACAAAGAGATATATGAGGTTAT
This sequence comes from Talpa europaea, assembly GCF_964194135.1. Classification (NCBI taxonomy): domain Eukaryota; kingdom Metazoa; phylum Chordata; class Mammalia; order Eulipotyphla; family Talpidae; genus Talpa; species Talpa europaea. Next base: position 32,281,554 of record NC_140075.1, on the reverse strand, counting down.
CTAGAGTAGTTAAATTCGTGGAAACAGAAAGTAGAATGGTGGTTGCCAGGGACTAAAAGGGGGAGGAGATGTTTTTTTAAGGCTGTGGAGTTGCAGTTTCGCAAGATAGACTTCTGGAGGTTGGTTGCACAACAGGGTGAATGTACTTAATACCACTGAATTGTACACTTAAAAATGGTTAAGATGGGGGCCTCCCCGGTGGTGCAGCGGTAGAGCGCTGAGTTGCGAAGCTGCCCGCGGCCTCTGCGGCGCCGGTTCAATCCCCAGCTGCTCCCCGGCCACCGGAGGAGGGTCCCACATGGCGCGCAGACCTCTCCTGCCGCCCGCTGCTCCCCTCAGCAGTGTACTTCGGTCCTTCTGCCTGCTCTGCTCCCCGTTCTGGCTCTGGTGAATTCTCTCACTCTCCCGCGCTTCTGACTGTACCCAGTGCTTGTATAAACAAAACAAAGAAACAAACAAATAAATAAATAAATAAAACATGCCTCTATTTAAAAAAAAAAAAAATGGTTAAGATGGTAAATTTTGTTACGTGTTTTTTATCACAACATTTTCTTGAAGACAACATCACAGATAACCTCAAGAGTGTTGCAATGAGATGCCCAGCTAGTTAATAACTACAAAGTAAAATGTTTCAATAAAGGATCAGTGTAACATTAAAAAAAATTTTTTTAAAGACCATCAGCAGATATTTGTAGACTGAATGAAAGAACAATCATATCAGTGTTGCCTTGGAGAAAAGGGAGAGATCAATGAAAAGGGGCACCGCTGATTTTTGTAAAAGATTTATTTATTTTTATGGACGAACTGGGGTACAGGCCAGAAGCACAGGAAGGTGAGAGGATTCACCAGAGACAGAGCATGGAGCAGAACAGGCAGACTGACCGAAATACACTGCTGAGGGGAGCAGCTGGCAAGACAGGAGAGGTCTGCCTCACCATGTGGGTAGCTCACTGGCCGGCCGGCAATCAAACCCGCACTGCAGAGGCTGCATAGAGCTTCACAGTGCTGCGCTCAACATGCTGCACCACCAGGGAGACCTGGCACAGCTGATTTTTAAGGATGCTGGATGTAATCTATATCTGGGTTGGTGTTGCAGTTATGAGAATACATTTATAAAGACTTTTGAATCATAGACTTAAAATCCATATATTATAATGTATATAAGTTAACCTAATGGGGGCCTCCTTGTTGGTGCAAGGGGTTAACTCTCAGCACTATCAAGCAATCACCAGCTACTGCAGCATGAGTTGGATTGCCAGACAGGGAGCTACCCACATGGCACAGCAGACCTCTCCAGTCTTACCCACTTCTCCCCTCAGCAGTGTATTTCTGTCAATCTGCCTGTTGTGCTCCCCACTCTGTCTCTGGTGAATCCTCTCTCTCACATACACACCCTGCATCTCTGGCATATACCCCAGTTCTTGCATGCATAAATAAATCTTTTTTTAAAAAATCAACCTAATTAAGGCCTCCCCGGTGGTGCAGCGGTTGAGCGCTGGGTTGCAAAGCTGCCTGCAACCTCTGCAGAGCCGGTTCGATCCCAGGCTGCTCCCCGGCCACCGGAGGAGGGTCCCACATGGCGCACAGACCTCTCCTGCCGCCCACTGCTCCCCTCAGCAGTGTACTTCGGTCCTTCTGCCTGCTCTGCTCCCCGCTCTGGCTCTGGTAAATTCTCTCGCCCTCCCGCGCTTCTGGCTGTACCCAGTGCTTGTATAAATGAATGAATGAATGAATAAATAAATAAATATATAAATCTTAAAAAAAAAATCAACCTAATTAAATTGATTTTTTTTAATTACTTTGCTGAGCCTGTTAACTAAATTGAAACTGAAGTCTTCACCTTGCTGGGAGACTTCACAAAGTAGCCCCAGCCTGTATTCCCAGGGTCTTGCCTTCCCACCCTTTACACTAAAGCTAAACAAAATGGTTTGCAACTCCACTTGGGTCCAGGCTCCTTGAGGTTGTTCTGTCTTCCTGGCATGTCTCTCCTGATCTCAGGCTGCTGAAGCCCCAGTCATCCTGTGACGCCCACTTTTACCCACCCCTGTGCTGACAGTCTTAGTCACCACCTCCTTTGGTTTGCAGAGCACTTTTTGAATGCTTTTATTATAATACTTATCACATTCCATTGTAAGTTTTTGTTTACATGTTTCTCTCCTTCACTAGATCCTCACTTCCTTTAGGAAAGAGCAACTTCTGATTCATCTTCGTATCGCCATAATCTCAGTACTGGGCTGGTAATAAACACTCAGTAAATGGGGGATGGATTATAGTACCGTATACTACAGGGTCTTCTTTTGCGTCTCTCATTTCTTTATTGGTGTCTATGGAATAAATGTGTCTTGAGTCTCCATCCTCTCCCACCCTCTCCTGTTGGCTTTTGGCTCCCTCTCCCTCCTTTAGCAGTTGCTAAAGACTCACCCAGTGTCATAGCTGTGACCATTTCCTTCTCTGCAACTATCTCCAAAAGCTGCTTGTTATCAGCAAATGTTTAATGAGCATTAAGGACCCTGTACTAAAGCCTGAAATATAAGAACTTACAAAAGAGGGCCTCCCTGGTGGCGCAAGGGGTTAAGCACCACACTATGAAGCAATCCGCAGCCTCTGCAGCACCAGTTCGATCCAGCTGGCCAGGGAGCAGCCCACATGGTGCAGCAGACCTCTCCTGTCTCGCCTGCTGCGCACCTCAGCAGTGTCTTTCATCAGTCTGCCTGTTCTGTTCCCCACTCTGTCTCTAGTGAATCCGCTCAGCCCCACACCTCTGGCCTGTACCCCAGTTCTTGTATGCATAAATAAATAAATCTTTAAAAAAAAAAAAAGAACTTACAGAAGAATCCACAAATTTGAAGACCACAGCACGTTGGAAATGAGAAAGAGAAGGATTGAATATCTTCAAGAAACTGAGCCTGTGGAACCTAGAAAATGAGGATGCATGGTTAAATGAGGAAGTATGAAGGAGGAGTTAGTTTGGGAATAAATATGATGACTTTCTCTTAGCCAAGCTGGGGGCTCATGCTATTGTACCCAAGTGAAACTGATATAGACAAAGGTGCAGAATTGTATTCATTTATTAATGTGATGTATGAATGTTTTAATCATTTATGAAATATGTGTACATTTTAACCTTGTGAGACTTACTTAGTGAGGTGACAGAAAGAAAAGAATTCTATAGAATCAACACAAAATTACAATTTATAAGTGCTGCAAAGAGGTACATATTCTTCTAAAAGCAGATAGGAAGTAGAATTGACTTGCTCATGGAAGTTAACTAGGGGATGAGAAGAAATGAGACCAAAAAAAGTAAATCAATCAATGAGTCAAAGGGTAGAAGTATGAACACAGATCAAAACGTTGCACATAGAACCTTCCTCCATGACCACAGCTGAGGAGTGGGAAGAAGGAACTGGAGCCCTTCTGGGCCTTTTGACTAAGAGGTCGCAGAGGAGGAGAGGAAGCAGCACACCAGACTTGCACACAGTCCTGGTGAGGAGAGTCTCCGTGTCGCAGATGACAGTCAGCAATCACTGACTCTTGCAAAGAGGCTAAAGAGGACAGAAATCAAGAACAGCTCTTTGAATTTGGAGATGGATGACCATAGACACACGCATGGGAGAGTGGGGGGTGGGGGGAAGAAGCAGATGGCATAGGAATAATGAGAGAGTGAGTCATGAAGACATGCAGGCTCTGAGGATTTGGCAGTGAAAGAAGGAGGAAAATAAAACGGTAGCTTAAAGAGAGTGGGGTCATAGAGGCCTTGTGCAAAATAGGAGAGACCTGAGCATGTTTGAGAATGAGAAATGAGAGGCAGGAAAAAGGAAACCGTGTAAAATGTGAGGGAGAAAAGAATCCCTGCAACAAATTCTCTTGAGGAAATAAGACATGGGAATTAAGGCACAGGTGGGGAGCACACACTTAGAAAATATGACAGTATTTTATTTAGAGGGAGGGAGGAAGGGATGAATAGTGACAGAGATACTTTTTAGGTGAAGAGAAGTCTGGATAGCATAAATATCATTGGCTCTATCTTCTCAGTAATTGTAAGCGTTAACGTTTACTAAACACTCGCCATGGCTCTGGCCTAAACAATTTCGCTATATTAACCCATTTAATCCTCACAGCCACCTGATACAAGTTCTGTTGTTATCCCGGGACACTTTACATTAAAGAAACAATCACTGAGAAGTGAAATAATGTCACCAAGTTCAGAGCAGTCATAAATAGTAGAGGTCATATTTCTACCCATATTGTAGGAAGTGAGTAAGGAGACTTAACAAAATTAAAAGAGGAGCTTGTGGAAAAGGAAAAAAAAATGGGGTACTTGACAAACATAAAAAAGTTTAGAGGGGCCTCCCTGGTGAGGCAAGGGGTTAAGTCTCAGCACTATGAAGCTATCCACAGCCACTGCAGCACAAGTTCAATCCCCAACCAGGGAGCTACCCACGTGGCACAGCAGACCTCTCCTGGCTCGCCCCCTGCTCCCCTCAGCAGTGTGTTTCGGTCAGTCTGCCTGTTCTGCTCCCCGCTCTGTCTCTGGTGAATCCTCTCACCGCCTGCACCTCTGGCCTAGACCCCGGTTCTTGTATGCATAAATAAATAAAACAAATCTTAGAAAGAAAGAAAGAGAGCGAGAGCGAGGAAGGAAGGAAGGAAGGAAGGAAGGAAGGAAGGAAGGAAGGAAGGAAGGAAGGAAGGAAGGAAGGGAGGGAGGAAGGAAGGAAGGAAACAAAGAAAGAAAAGAAAAAAAGAAAAGAAGGAAAGAAAGAAAGAAAGAAAAGTTTAAAATAGCCCAAGCAAAAGCTATGCCACAGAGTGCAGTGAGTTAGACTCTTCCTGAGAAGTAGTTCTATATTTTATCCTATGTGTAGAACCTCTCCACTGGAAGATTCCGCAATGATTTGTATTAATTCCTCACTGAATCTAAGATTTTTGAAGTGATTTAACCCTTGATTTCAAGTTCCTACGCTCTGGGTCTCTCCTAGCAAAGCTGAAGAGAAATGAAAATTACTCTGGCCTAACAGAGATGAGAGACACACACACACACACACACACACACACACACGCAGCTTTCCTGAACCTAGTTAAGTGTTGTTCTAGATTGATATTAGAATTGGGGCCTCAGTAGGCCCTATTTTTCAAGAAAGACTTTCGAATTTAAGGTGAGTTCAAGAGGGGACTTCCCTGAACTACAGGTAACAAACCTGCTCTTTCAAAACCAAATTTGAATTTGCTAAAAACTTTTATATGTCCCTTCCATAATTATTTACATCACCAAGGAAACAGAAGAATTCACAAGAAGCCAAACTGTCTCTATTCTCTTCCTCAAATGTCAGTGGTGTGTTGGCAAAAATTCTTAGGGGAGTGAGAACAGAAAAGCAGCAACGCTAAAAAGCCAAAAACCTCCTCATATAGAGACATCCATCAAAAAATGCCACAACCCAAATTTTATTTCACAGAAAGGCAAATTGAATCCAGAATAGTTTCCAAGCAAACTCACATCATTGGTATTACTTCCTTCAGCAATATGTATTAGTATTTTTTCACATCAAAACATTGTGAAGAACATTCAACTTCTTAATAATAATTCTCTTGAGGCATGAACATTCACACAATTCAATATTCCATCTCTCAAGCACATATAGAGCTGGGGTGATGAGGTTTCAAGACTCCAGAGGATAAATACAAATGTATTTACGAGTGGGGCAGCCTGGATATTCAGCTAGGCAACCCATTGGGTATCAAACTCAGATACAAAAATGCACGATCCATTGTTCCTAAGATGCAACAAGGAGCAAACACGGCACAGAACAGAATCGGATTTAAGAATGTGTCATGTGAATCCGCCTACAGACAACTCTGGGAACTGTTCCTGAAATGGGAGGAGGCTGTCAACACCTCTCCTTCGGTAGCACCATGTGCCACAGAAATCATTTTCGTTCTGGAAGTGTATTTTGATATGCTGTCTCCCCTCCCTCATTTCCCTCCTCCCTACTCTGGGAACCTAGTTGATGCTCGCTAACCTCTGCATGTAACCTCAGAGGAAGGAAGTGGGGGAAGTTTTACAAACCCCTGGGAATGTAGGTTGGCCCAGGCATCCCCCAGGCGGGCGTGCTCCCTGACGCCTCCTGGCGGGTGTGCGGGGAAGTGTCACTCCTGACAGCGAGGCAGTGAGGGCTAAGGTGTGAGCAATCAAGAGACCTACAGCAAGATCCGTTCAGAAGGCCTGACGGGTGCGCTTTTCGCCTGTTTGTTCATTCTTTGCAAATAGGTATAAGAAAAGGGCTAAATGGCAACATTTCGTCCTTTGCTGCGAAGAGAAGGCTATAGTTTTTCAAACTGCGCTAAGGCTCCAGAAAGATCAGCAGTGCCTGACAGGAAAGCAGACCTGAGCATAGACTATCAAAGTCACGAGGACAGCTTACCTTTGTTATTCAGTCACAGCCCTTGGGGGCCCTCACCTATGAGCGGACAGTGCCTCATAACTGAGAACTCTCTCTTCTAAGGACCACTGCTAGTCAGAGCTAGATGTTATGCATCCCCACGTGCGAGTAAGTCAGGCTGTGGAGACTTGGGATCCTGTCATCTGACCTTAAGCTGTCTTTTCAAGAAAGTTTTATATAATCCTGAAACCTTACCTATACAGTTCTCTATAATCACCTCTGCCTCTCCTAACAAAACAAGATACCTAAGGATTAGAAGAGTCTGTCTTTCTCCTATTATGTTTGCTCCTTGGAAAGGGAAGGCGAGAGGGGAGGGCTAAAATGCTCCTCTAGAATTTTTACATCACATTTCATTCCCTCTTAGTCACTGCTTAGCTACACAGACTTCAGTCCTTACATTTCTCCCAGAGTTCAGCTCTCTTTTCTCTTAGTCACTCGTTCTGTTTCCCTTCCCTGCTGCTTTAGTTACCTCACCACAATCACAGAAAAAGCCCTCCTTGCTACTCCACTGTTTCTACAGCATTTTCAAATTCATTCCTGTACACACACACTCAGTATTTACATGGGGTCCAGATGTTCTGGGCCCAAGTAGACTCATTTTAAATGAATATGTAGAGTCTGAATCCATAACTCAGGGAGTCTGTCTGCCCCTAGAAAACCTGCTTATCTGAATAAGGGGCGAGACAGGCTGTGAGCTGTGAATAGGTGACGTGAATCGCTGTCCACAGAGCAGAAAAACAAGACTCCCAAAAGGACAAACTTCATGTCAAACGCAGGGATTTAGCAGTCGGTTTCCAAGTTTTCATTAGCATTTCCTGCTGGCCGAGGAGATAGGGAGATTCTGAAAACATACACCCTTTCTGACAATCACACCAAGACGTGGAACACTAGGGCTTTGAGGAAAGCAATTTCAGCCTACATCACTGTCACCAAGTTAACACTTGTTTCGCAATTTACAATATGCAAAGCACTTTTATAAACGAGAGGTGGTTTGATCTTTGCAGCATTCTAGTGAGAAGGCCAGAGAAAGGGCTCTAAGCTCCATTATCCAGAAGATTCTGCATTCTGCATTCTGGATGCAGAAGATTCTGACAGGTTTCCTCGTAGAGGCAGGCAGGTCAAAACAGAAGGAGGGAAAACCCACAAAGCAGACAGAAAGCGAAAAATCAAGAAAAAGAGAGCGAAAGGGAACTGCCTTTAAGGAGCTTCACCCTCGCTGATGGTTGGAGCCCATTGAGAGGGGGGTGGGGGGAGTGCAGTAGCCTCCCCAACTCTGAACTCCCAAACGGTATTGCAAAGGAAAACTTGGAAGTTAACCCACAGCACTTCCCAAGGATGGGAACCGTGGAAACACTGGGCATTATCAGTAATTAAAACCGTGAGCTTCCTCCCTTTCTTATGCATATTTGATGGGTCGCTATAAAATGTTAACCGGGAACTTGGGTTAATTTTATCAAGTACAAATAAAAGTGGGGGTTGGAGGAGGAACAACCCACAGTGTTTGCAGGAACTATCTTGTAATAAATAATGATAAAAATGAAAAAATATTATCATGAACAGAGCCTTGTTTCTCTGCCTTTCCCTCCCGCCCTCACACTCCAATTTTTTCCTGCTCCTGCCACTGCTGCTGGTGCTGTTTGCCTTTTCTCCTCCCTTTGCATCACTCACTTCCTCTCCTTTTTTTGCATGAGTCTCTCTCCACGCCTCCTCACTGTTTTCCTCCGGTGCTCCTGAAGAACCAAACAGCCCCACTGTATGGGCCCCGTGAACACAGGGAACAGGCTGTGTAGTTGCCTGACCTGGTGCGCTGAGGACCTCGCAGAAACCACACTGATATCCTCGGTGTGGTCAGCCTGGGCTGTCTAGAGTTTCCCTGCTGTCCTATTGGCAGCAACACCAGGGAGTCCAGATGGTCCTAGAAAAAAATTCTGGCCCAAGGATATGAAGGCAGAGTTGATTTAAGCCCCTGGAAATGTTCAGTTGCTATTTATGGACTCAGAAATTAGGTTGAGGGCCTCCCTGATGGCGCAGGGGTTAAATTTTTTTTAAAAGATTTATTTATTTATGCATACAAGAACTGGGGTACAGGCCAGAGGTGGGGGGGAGGTGAGAGGATTCGCCAGAGACAGAATGGGGAGCAGAACATACAGACTGATTGAAATATACTGCTGAGAGGAGCAGCTGGCAAGACAGGAGAGGTCTGCTGCACTATGTGGGTCAGCTTCCTGACCGGCAGTGGGGATCGAACTCCTGCTACAGAGGCTGTGGATAGCTTCATAGTGCTGTGTTAAACCCCTTGTGCCACCAGGGAGGCAAACAGCACTATCAAGCTAGTGCCAGCCACAGTAGCATGAGTTCCATCCCTGGCTGGCCCACTGCTCAGCAAATCTATCCTATCTTTCTCACCCCTGTCTTGCCCACTGCTCCCCTCAGCAGTACACTTCAGTAGGTCTGCCTATTCTGCTCCCCACTCTCTCTGGTCAATCCTCTCACCTCCCCCCACCTCTGGCTTACACCCACCCCAGTTCTTGTATGCATCAATAAATAAATCTTTTTAAAAAGAAAAGAAAAGAAATTATGTTGAATATGGGACCCCTGATAGCTAACCTGACAGATCTTCCATATGCCTCACCCAAGAGTCATTCAGTCCCTGGGCATAGTCAGGGGCTCCCCAGGATACAGCTGGTGGGAGGAATGTCGGTACCGGAACTGAAGATGGTGAGAGACATAGGCCACTCCTTGGAGAGGGGAATGGGTCAGACCAAAATCTTCCTGCAGAAAAGAAATGTGATTCAGGGTAAGCCCCTCCCCTGGACCTCAGGCAGGGGCAGCACTGGCCTCAGCATGACATCTGCACGTCTGTCTCCCTGCATGGTGCCAAAATGCTATCCTGAATCCAGTACAAGGGAGGTGAGCACATGCCCACATCTCCTTGTGGACAAAGATGCCCTTCTGGCATTGGGAGCTGATTATATTCTGATGATGTGGCTGATTATATTTGCCATTTGTTTTAAAATATAAATGTTTGTGTGACCTTGGGAGTCCATTTTCCCTTTCCTCTTCCCAATCCAATCCAGGGTGTTTGCAGCTGAGAAAAAGGGTTGCAGGACCTCCCTTGTGGTGCAGGTGGTTGAGCGCTGCTCTGTGAAGCTGTCCGCAGCCTCTGCAGCACCGGTTCAATCCCGGCCGGCCTACGAGGGTCCCACATGGCGCGCAGACCTCTCCTGTCGCGCCCGCTGCTCCCCTCAGCAGAGTGTTTTGGTCCTTCTGCCTGTTCTGCTCCCCGCTCTGTCTCTGGTGAATCCTCTCACCCTCCTGCACATCTGGCCTGTACCCTGGTTCTTACATAAATAAACAAATAAATAAATAAATAAATAAATAAATAAATCTTTAAAAAAAAAAAAAGAAAAGAAAAGGGCAGTGAATTAGGATCAGGGGCCTGGGCCATGCCTGAGTTGTATAGTTGCCATCCTTGGGGTTGGACCAGAGGAAATGCCACAGCAGCTAAGATGAGAATCCAATAGACAAACAGGGAGGGGAAAGGGTTTTCTTACCCAGCTGATAATGAGATTAGGTGTATCTGGGATCCCTAAGGACAAATGACTTAGGCAGGTTATGGACAAAATGGCAGCCATCCCCACAGAGGACATTCTAGGGAAAATAAACTGCATGCTGGTCAGAACAACGTGCAGTATGGAAACCTGACTTCTTTATTCAAAAACTCACTCTAAGAATTTTGGCTGAAGAATATGAGGGATGGTCCTCCCTGGTGGTGCAAGGGGTTAAGCACCACACTATGAAGCAATCCACAGCCTCTGCAGCACGAGTTCGATCCCTGGACAGGGAGCAACCCACATGGCATAGCAGACCTCTCCTGACTCAGCTGCTGCTCCCCTCAGCAGTGTATTTCAGTCAATCTGCCTGTTCTGTTCCCTGCTCTGTCTCTGCTGAATCCTCTCACCCCCCCACACCTCTGACCTGTACCCCAGCTCTTGTATGCAAAAATAAATAAATCTTGGGGCCTCCCTGGTGGCGCAAGGGGTTAGGACGCAACTTGTGGGGCTTGTCGCAACCACTGCAACACAAGTTCGATGCCCGGCCAGGGAGCTACCCACATGGTGCAGCAGACCTCTCCTGGCTCGCCTACTGCTCCCCTCAGCAGTGTTCTTCGGTCAATCTGCCTGTTCTGTTCCCCACTCTGTCTCTGGTGAATCCTCTCACCCCTTGACTCTGGCCTGTACCCCAGTTCTTGTATGTATAAATAAATAAATTTTTTTTAAAAAAAGAAAATAAATAAATAAATAAATCTTTAAAAAAAAAAAAAAGAATATGAGGGAGGCAGAATAATCTCAGAATCACAGAGCCAAGAATCTAAGCAACATCTAGAGACTTTTTTTTAACTGTATATTTCCAGAATTTTTTTCTATTTCCAAACTTATTTATTTATTTTCTTATATCATGGTTCATTTTTGTACAGTGTTTGATTTCTCCCCTCAGATATAGTCCTCATAGTCCTCCACCACTATAACATCTGTGACCCATCATCATAGCCCCTTGTGCTCAAGAGAGAGACTTTTTTTTTTAATAGGATGGCTTATTTGGATGGAGGGGCTGAAAATAGGGTATTTCCAGCCAGAGAGGTGACAGACAGGGAGCAGTAAAGGAAGTCCTGATCCTGATTATCCAGTAAAGGGCAAAGCAGGTTTCTGCCTTTTGCAGGATCAGAATCTTAACCCACTCAGGCTGCTATATCAGAATATCACACATTGGATGAAGGCCCACTTCCTAGCTCATCATCAGCCATCTTTTTCATTGTGTCTTCCTATCAAAGAAGGATCAAGGCAGCTCTCCAGAATCTCCTTTAATCTCCTTTAATTTTTTTTAAAGTAGATTGCCCCCCCCCACTTTTTTTTTTTTCTTAAAGATTTATTTATTTATTTATACAAGCACTGGGTACAGTCAGAAGCACCGGAGGGTGAGAGAATTCACCAGAGCCAGAGTGGGGAGCAAAACGGGCAGACAGACGGAGGATGCCACCGGGGAGGCCCTCCTTTAATCTCCTTTAAAAGGGCACTTATCCCAGGCCTCCCTGGTGGTGCAGGAGTTAAGTCTCAGCACGATCAAGCTATCACCAGCCCTGACCCACAAGGCACAGCAGACCTCTCCTGTCTGTCCTGCTGTTTCCCCTCAGCAGTGTATTTCAGTAGATCCACCTGTTCTGCTCCCCACACTATCCCTGGTGAATCTTCTCACACACCTCCCCCCATACCTCTGGCCTACACCCCAGTTCTTGTATGTATGTATGTATGTATGTATAAATAGATAGATAGATAGACAGATAGATAAAAATCTTTTTTAAAAAAAGGGAGGACACTATTCCCATTGTGAGAGTTATACCCTCATGACCAAATCACTTCCCAAAGGCCCTATCTCCAAATACCCTCACATTGAAGATTAGCTTTCAACATATGAATCTCAGGGGGAGACAAACATTGAGTCCATAGCATGCTTCAATCAACCTCAAAATCCTGCAGCACCACTCCAAGAATTTCATGTTATTTAAGATATTAGTATCTTACAGAATGATAACGTAATCCAGACTAAATTTTCTCTCCCCCCAAAAAGGTAGTAGAGTTGACTTTGTGACTTTTGAAAACACAGGGACTCATGGGGAAAAGTGAGGCTCCCAAAACCCCCACTTCCAGGCAGGACCATCCCTGTGTCTTCCTGTCTCCCATCACTGGAAATCCCCATGGGCCCACTGGGGGCCAAGAGAACACTACGAAAGAGATGTGTGTGTATGCACGTGTCCCAACATGTCTCTGTGTGTGTGTGTGTGTGTGTGTGTGTGTGTGTGATACCTGGAAGATCCAGCTCCCTTATCCTCCAGCCTGCAAGTGGGTGTCTCTGAGAATTTGCCTAACATACAGCCTCCTCTCCCCACCAAGCCATTGTGGGGGTCGATCATGAATGTTTAAAGAATGACTTTTTCCCTTAACCTGCACCCCCTTTCTGTGGCTGGATAGGGCACAGGTGTTGGAGCTCCCTAGCCCCACTCACTCCCCAGTCTCTTCAGAAAATGACAACTGCACCTGGACAGCTTCCTCTTTTCTAGAAATCTATTTATATTGCCATTGCATAACACTCTACCCTCTGTTATCACCTGGGGACAGATGGTCCCTGTCCTGCAGGGGTAGCATCACGAGCAGGAGCACTGCTTGAAGAATTAGGTTTCCGCCCACTGTGTACAGCCTCAACCTCCCCTCCCTCAAGTTAGCTTGACAATTAAAACATATTCTTGTTTAAAACAAAAGAAAGAAAAGATAGTAGACTTGTCCTTAATTCATTAATTCAGTAATCCAACAAGCATTTATTGAAGTCTGTATCAGTTCTCTGTTGCTGCTATAATAAATTACCACAAATTTAGTGGTTCAAAATAACACATTTTTTGTTCCCGAGTTTCAGCACCAAAAAAAAAGTAATAATAATAACACATTTTTATTAACTTATAGCTCTGGAGGTCAGAAATCCTAAGTAAGTTAAAACAGGGGTTGACAGGGGCCTCCCCGGTGGTGGTGCAGCGGTTGAGCGCTGGGTTGCGAAGCTGCCGGCGACCTCTGTGGCGCTGGTTCGATCCCTGGCTGCTCCCCGGCCACCGGAGGAGGGTCCCACATGGCGCGCAGACCTCTCCTGCCGCCCGCTGCTCCCCTCAGCAGTGTACTTCGGTCCTTCTGCCTGCTCTGCTCCCCGCTCTGGCTCTGGTGAATTCTCTCACCCTCCCACGCTTCTGACTGTACCCAGTACATGTATAAACAAAACAAACAAACAAATAAATAAATAAATACATGCCTCTATTAAAAAAAAAAAAAAAAAAACAGGGGTTGACAGGCCTCCCCAGTGGCACTGGCAGTTGAGCGCAGCGCTGTGAAGCTGTCTGCCGCCTCTGCAGCGCGGGTTCGATCCCGGCCCACCAGCGAGAATCCCACATGGCGCAGCAGACCTCTCCTGTCTCGCCCGCTGCTCCCCTCAGTGTATTTCAGTCAGTCTGCCTGTTCTGTTCCTGCTGCCCCTCAGTGTATTTCAGTCAGTCTGCCTGTTCTGTTCCCCGCTCTGTCTCTGGTGAGTCCTCACACCCTCCCGCGCATCTGGCCTGTACCCCGGTTCTAATATAAATAAATCTTTAAAAAAAAAAAAAAAGGTGTTGACTGTGCCATATGGATTAGCTCCCTGGGTGAGGCTAGAACTCAGGCCTTAGAGGTGCTAGCACTAAGACTTAACCCCTAGGTCACCAGGGAGGCCCTCATGACCCTTTTATAATCAAAGCCACACCCAGCAATGTCAGGGAGTCTTTGTCACATCATCTCTGATTTTTACTCTTCTGTCTCCCCCACACCGCAGCACTTTAAAGACTGATCAATTACACTGTGCCAATTGATAATTCAGGATAACATCCACACCTGCAGATTAGTTGATTAGTAACCTTAATTCCCCTTTACCATGCCACAGAATATATTCACAGGTTCCTGGGATTAAGAAGTGGCCATATTTGAGGACCCATCACTCTGAAAATCACAAGGGCTGTCACAGACTGGAGGCTGCTCCAGAAGGCAGGAGGAGGACCAGTATGCGGTCAGTTCATTGTGCATTGTACATTCAAAAATATTTTTGAGATACTTTGATTCAAGGTGACTCTATGAGTTCACTCTTTTAGACAACTCCCACCACTCAAAATACATGGCAAGGATCGATAAAGCATGGAAAGAAAACACAATAGTACTCAACTCAAAAGCAAGATTATCATCTCTGTGACCTTGAATAGATGCACAAAGTTATGTGTAGACTTAAAGCTTCAAGGCTACGCGGATCCTAACTGAGATGCAATAGAAGTAGCCAAACACTTACGAGACAAAGAGGATTCCAGTCTAGGTCAGGGGCTAGAATCAGGCTCAATGCATAAAGGCAGGGCTGGGGACAATTTCTTCTCTAGAGAGAAGAGGCTGATAAGCATAGTTGCCCACAGCTAACAAGGGTGTGGATTACTTGGGCTATAAAGGAATTGTTTTGGTTAACAATGAACAATTTAGGTTGGATGATAATGAAAGTAACATATGACAAAATTTGTGGGGTGGGAGAAGACTACCATGGCAGCGAAATGCATTAGGGAAAAAGAGCTCTACAAACCTGGGTGGCAAGACATTCCTCTGAGTCCACAAATTCAAGCAGGCAAAAATAAACTCTATCAGCTGCAAGACTTGTGTGGGATTGGAATCTGTGCAGAGGGAGGAACATTGCTTTTGACAACCCTGAAAGCAAGACAACCACCCCCTTCTCCCCTACAATAACTCAGAGGAAGTCTGGAGGGGATCCTGCAGGATCCAGCCCACCAAAGAGTGAGACAGCACAGTGATGAAGCAATAAGGTCTCCTCGTGATCAGGTAGCCTGGGCCCTAGCGCTCTCAGAGTGATAAACAAAGCTCCTTCCAAGATAAAGCTTTGCAATAAAGAGATACAGCAGGAAATAATATGCCAGGGTCAGGAAAAAAAATAGGAAGAAGATTCAAATAAAAACAAGAGAGGGAAGTAGAAGGGCAAGTCTCAGAAAATAGGAAGTTTTACATATTCCATATATATAATTAATAATATTTTAATTATATGTAGATATATGTAGGCTTTTATAATTATATTTATAATTAATAAGTATATTTAAAATCACTATTTTTGGGGCCTCCCTGGTGGCACAAAGGGTTAAGACACAACACTATGAAGCTACCTGTAGCCACTGCAGCATGAGTTCCATCCCCGGACGGAGAGCTACCCACGTGGCACAGCAGACCTCTCCTGACTTGCCTGCTGGTCCTCTCAGCAGTGTATTTCATTCAATCAGCCTGTACTGTTCCCCACTCTGTCTCTGGTGAATCCTCTCACCCCCCACACCTCTTGCATGCATAGATAAATAAATCTTTAAAAAATATAAAATAAAATCACTACTTTTGAATACAACTAATAAAAGAGCTCTACTTTAGAACTGGAAACTACATATTGAAAGGACATGCCATATATCTGGGAAAAAGTGATCCAGAATGGCCAATATAGAGACATGGTCTATTAAAAATATTGAACTTGAAAGAAAATACTATCGACATCCAGACCAAAAAAAACCAAGTTACTTGTAAGGGAAAAAATATATTGTTATAATAATTTTTTTAGTTAACATGTTATCCAAAAAGCAATAGAGTAACATATTTAATTCTTTTTTTTTTATTTATTTATTTTTTAATAGAGGCATGTTTTTATTTATTTATTTGTTTGTTTGTTTTTTGTTTATACATGCACTGGGTACAGTCAGAAGCGCGGGAGGGTGAGAGAATTCACCAGAGCCAGAGCGGGGAGCAGAGCAGGCAGAAGGACCGAAGTACACTGCTGAGGGGAGCAGCGGGCGGCAGGAGAGGTCTGCGCGCCATGCGGGACCCTCCTCCGGTGGCCGGGGTGCAGCCGGGGATCAAACCGGCGCCGCAGAGGCCGCGGGCAGCTTCGCAACCCAGCGCTCAACCGCTGCGCCACCGGGGAGGCCCGCAATAGAGTAACATATTTAGGAGACTCAAATAAAGAATATGTGAACCACAAATTTTACATCGAGCTGAAATGATCTTCCAGTATAAAGGCTGTAGAGGAATTGTGGAATTGTTAGGAATATTGCAGAAACTGAGAGGCTGCTGTTCTCATGAGTTCTTTTTGAAGAATCAACCAAAGAAAGAATTTCAGATAACTGAAAAATTCAGAGACATAGACATGAACATGGATAAGAATGGAGCTGAATGAGTAAACCAGTTTTGTTTATCAGAAAAGGACAACACTGGGAAAATGTGGGGCAAAAGGTGGAAGGAATCTGAGCCCCTGGATGAGCTTCTGACACAGAGCTGCCTGACAGCATTAGACCACTTGTCACCTCTAGACAGTTGGATGAACGTAAAGAAAACTCCTCTTTAGTTTGAGTCATTGTATTTTGTAGTTTCTTTGTTATAACAACCCAACAATCTGGAACCAGGTCCCATAAGGATCTAGATGACCTTCTTCAGAATTTTTTAAAAGAAGATTTATTTATTTGTTTATTTTTCATACAAGAGCTGGGGTGCATGGGGGTGAGAGGATTCACCAGAGACAGATTGGGGAGCAGAACAGGCAGATCTACTGAAACACTGCTGAGGGGAGCATTGGGCAAGACAGGAGAGGTCTGCTGTGCCATGTGGGTCACCTCCCTGGCCCTGATGGAGCTCAGGCCTCAGGGATGATAGCATTATGGGGCTGAGACTTAATCCCTAAGCTACCAAGGAGGACCTACATAGAAATTTAAAACTTCTCTATACAAAAAGTGACAAAGTAAAAAGTAAGTCACAACTAGAAGACTGTTTGCCTCACTTATAAGTGATATGTGATTGGTCTAGAATGTGTAAAGAATATCTGTAAGTAATAAATATGACTTTTAAAAAAATCAAAGGTTGGCACTATGGAGAGCTGTGTAGAGATTTCTTTTTTTTTCCCCCCAGATATATTTTTTTATTTAAATTTTGTTTTTATATTCCCCATACAATTACAACCCCCTTATTTTGACCCCAATCCCTCCCCTCCCCACCCCCCTCCCCCCATAGAGTGTCTCTGGTTCATAGTTGTTTGTTGATTTTGATATTTTCTTTCTTACAGTTATTCTTTTTTCTGGTCCCTTATTTAAGTTTTCTAGATTCCTGCTATGAGTGAGACCATCCGGTATTTTTCTTTTTCTTTCTGGCTTATTTCGCTGAGCATGATCCCTTCCAGCGCCATCCATGTTGCTGCAAATGGCATGTGTTGATCTTTTTTGTTTTTTGTTTTTGTTTTTTTAAGATTTATTTATTTATTTATACATACAAGCACTGGGTACAGTCAGAAGCGCGGGAGGGTGAGAGAATTCACCAGAGCCAGAGCAGGGAGCAGGGCAGGCAGAAGGACCGAAGTACACTGCTGAGGGGAGCAGCGGGCGGCAGGAGAGGTCCGCGCGCCATGCGGAGCCCTCCTCCAGTGGCCGGGGAGCAGCCAGGGATCGAACCGGTGCCGCAGAGGCCACGGGCAGCTTCGCAACCCAGCGCTCAACCGCTGCGCCACCGGGGAGGCCCGGGTTTATCTTTTTTGAATGCTGAGTAATATTCCATGGTGTATATGGACCACATCTTCTTGATCCAGTCATCTATTTTTGGGCATTCGGGTTGTTTCCAAAGCTTAGCTATTGTAAACAGTGCTGCTATAAACATAGGGGTGCAGGTGTTCTTTGGAATGGATGTTTCTGTGTCCTTTGGGTAAATGCCTAGGAGTGGAATTGCTGGATCATATGGAAGTTCTATGTTT
Source organism: Talpa europaea (assembly GCF_964194135.1). Taxonomy (NCBI): domain Eukaryota; kingdom Metazoa; phylum Chordata; class Mammalia; order Eulipotyphla; family Talpidae; genus Talpa; species Talpa europaea. The sequence goes on along the minus strand of NC_140075.1, from coordinate 32,263,741 downwards.
AGTAGGTCCAGAAATCTCCACACAGCTCTCCATAGTGGTTGGACCAGTTTGCACTCCCACCAACAGTGCAGAAGAGTTCCTTTTTCTCCACAACCTCGCCAACATTTGTTGTTGCTAGTTTTTTTAATATGTGCCATTCTCACTGGTGTGAGATGGTATCTCATGGTAGTTTTGATTTGCATTTCCCTGATGACAAGTGATGTTGAACATTTTTTCATATGTCTGTTGGCCATTTGCATTTCTTCTTTGGAGAAGCTCTTCTGCCCATTTTTTGACTGGATTATTTACTTTGTTGTTGTTGAGTCTCATCCGCTCTTTGTAGATTTTTGTGATCAGTCCTTTATCATTAGTGTTGTGTGCAAAAATGTTCTCCCAGTCGGTGGGTTTTCTCTTTGTAAAACCTTAATTTTTATGAGATTTGGGGGAACTACTTAAATAATGATAAAAGGAACAGAGTCAAGGTGGAGTTATCTATGTCAGCTTTAGGAGGGCTGGAATTTCCAGTCTCCAGAGACCCTCCAGTGAAATAAACTTGCGGAGGCACACTTTGGATGACAGATTCTCCCTCCCTCCCCCCTGTTCCGCCCTCCCCGCCCCAACCTGTAAGACATTTGCCTAAAAATAATTTCTTTTCCTTTAACCCATTTTTTTCTTTTAGATTTATTTATTTATTTATACAAGCACTGGTTACAGTCAGAAGCGCCGGAGGGTGAGAGAATTCACCAGAGCCAGAGCAGGGAACAGAACAGGTAGACTGACGAATACACTGCTCAGGGGAGCAGCCGGCGCGCAGGAGAGGTCTGCGCACCATGTGGAACCCTCAATGGTGGCCAGGGATTGTTACAGAGGCTGCGGGCAGCTTCCCAGTCCAGCGCTCAACCGCTGTGCCACTGGGGAGACCCTTTAACCCATTATTTTATTTAACCTGATTATTAGTTTTAAGTTGCCATAAATCTAAGAGACTAGTGATTGTGAGAGATTCCTATTTCATTTATTTATGACTTCATTTTAAAGCAAATCTCTGTTAACATAGATCAAGAAGATGTGGTCCATATACACTATGGAATATTACTCAGCATTCAAAAAAGATAAACACATGCAATTTGCAGCAACATGGATGGCGCTGGAAGGGATCATGCTCAGCGAAATAAGCCAGAAAGAAAAAGAAAAATACCGGATGGTCTCACTCATAGCAGGAATCTAGAAAACTTAAATAAGGGACCAGAAAAAAGAATAACTGTAAGAAAGAAAATATCAAAATCAATAAACAACTATGAACCAGAGACACTCTATGGGGGCTGGGGGGCGGGGAAAGGAGGGATTGGGGTCAAAATAAGGGGGTTGTAATTGTATGGGGAATATAAAAATAAAATTTAAATAAAAATAAATAAACAGGTGGGAAAAAAAAAATCAAAGGTGGGGGGCCTCCCCTGGTGGCGCAGTGGTTGAGCACTAGGCTGCAAGGCTGCCTGCAGCCTCTGCAGCACCAGCTTGTTCCCACCCCTGCGCTGGCGAGGGTCCCACAAAAAAAAAATAAATAAATAAAAATAAAAGGTTGGGGCTTCCCTGGTGGTGCAAGGGGTCTTAGCACCATGAAGCTATCTGCAGCCACTGCAGCATAAGTTCTATCTCTGGGCAGGGAGCTACCCACATGGTGCAGCAGACCTCTCCTGTCTTGCCCATGGCTTCCCTCAGCAGTGTATTTGAGTATATCTGCCTGTTCTGTTCCCCACTCCATTACTAGCGAATCCTCTCACCCCCACCCCTGCACCTCTGGCCTGCACCCTGGCTCTTGTATGCATAAATATATAAAATAAATCTTTAAAAAAAAATCAAAGATCATAGACATACCAAAGAAAGAAAAACCCAATGTCCCATAAATATTTGAAAAAAGCTCAGACTCATTTGTAAGCAAGGAAATCTAAATTAAGATAAAAATGGAACATCATTTCACACCCATCAGATTGTTAAAAATTAAACATCTGACAATACTAAGTATTATTGAGAATGTGGAGCAACAGAAACTCTCAGTTACTGCTGGTGAAAATGTTACTTTTATAGCCACTTTAAGAGCTTGGCAATATCTAGCAGAGCTGGAGATGCACTTTCCTAAGACCTAGCTTGAAACTCTCCCTTTAATATAAGAAGATCTACGCAAGACTACTCATTATAGTATTATTCAATTTATTAAAAAAGTAGAAAATAAATGTCCATCAATAGAGAATGGAAAAATTGTTTTATGTTCATAAAATAGAATTTAAAATAAACTAGACCTACATAGCAAAGTGAATAAGTCTTAAAAATATACTGAGTGTATTTATATTTCATTTATGTATATGTAAATGTAGTAAAAGTATAAACCATGCAAGGGACCATGAATGTCAATTTCAAGTAATGTATATCTGGGGAGAGGAAAGAGAAAGGAGATAGAGGGGTGTTCAAATGTACCTATAATATTTTGTTTCTTTAAAAAACATCAAAGTCAAATATGGAAAAAGTCTGAGATTTCTTAAAGCTGGATAGTGGGAACATTGCCAAGGTTATACTTGTTTCAAAACCTTTCTGAGCATATGAAATATTTTCTAATTTAAAAAGTATTGCTGGATTATCTTGGCCCTCATTTTCCTCATAGATAATAAGGAGATAATAATTTTCACAGCATAGATCTGTGATTAAGAGCATGGACTTTGGACCTAGAGGGCTCTGCCACTTATAAGCAGAGGACATGGGAAAGTTAATTAAGTTTTCTGTGCCAGGTTGGAAAAAAGGGGGATAATAGTCTCCATCCCAAACCATGTTAAGAAGATTAAATATGTTAATATTGCAAAGCTCTCTAAAAACAGTAAGTAAATGGTTGTGTTGATTAAATAAGCTAAAACAAATATTAGAGTTTGAGGATCAAAAATAATGTTTACAAAGGTATGCAATAGATGCTTGAACAGAATGTTGGGGATAATGATTATAGTGTCAAATAGTTGCCAGGTATCAAAAAGTGTCCATGGGGCCTCCCTGGTGGCGCAAGGGGTTCAGCACCATACTATGAAGCAATCCGCAGTCTCTGCAGCACCAGTTCAATCCCCGGCCAGCCAGGGAGCTACCCACATGGCACAGCAGACCTCTCCTGTCTCACCTGCTGCTCCCCTCAGCAGTGTTATTTCAGTCAGTCTGCCTGTTCTGCTCCCCACTCTGTCTCTGGTGTATCCTTCCCGTCCCCCCACCCCTGCATCTCTGGCCTGTACCCCAGCTCTTGTAGGTATAAATAAATAAATCTTGGGCCTCCCCGGTGGCGCAGCGGTTGAGCTCTGGGTTGCGAAGCTGCCTGCAGCCTCTGCAGCGCCGGTTCGATCCCCGGCTGCTCCCCGGCCACCGGAGGAGGGTCCCGCATGGCGCGCAGACCTCTCCTGCTGCCCGCTGCTCCCCTCAGCAGTGTACTTCGGTCCTTCTGCCTGCTCTGCTCCCCGCTCTGGTGAATTCTCTCACCCTCCCGTGCTTCTGACTGTACCCAGTGCTTGTATAAATAAACAAACAAACAAACAAACAAATAAATAAATAAATCTTTTTTAAAAATAAATAAATAATTTTTTTAAGAAAAAAAGGGGGGTCCATGATCTGATTAAAAGAAATAGTAGCAGAATTGGAAGAAGGCTATATAGTTCTGATACTAGTCAATGTATTTCTAGAAGATACTGATGCATTGTCGAGTTCCATTTCCATGAGGCTTAACACTGTCTTCATCCCAAATTTACAGCTCAGGGTAGTAGAAGAGAATGATCTTACAAACACATGATATGTTTACAGTTGCAATGGGAGCAAATCTTGTGATTTGGGGCTCTCTCTTCTCTCTCTCTCTCTCTCTCTCTCTCTCTCTCCTTCCCTCCCTCAAGGTCATGATCACAAAAATATTCCTGAACAAACATGATGACTGCATTTATTATTTTCATCCATTTACATATTGGTGTTATAAATCATGTTTCATTTTAATAAAAGATTGCTGCTAACTGCCTTAAAATATATATTCAAAAAATTGTTTGATTGGATTATGGAGTTTGTCTTTGGGATATTCGTCACTCTTTATCTGTGTCTTGCCCACAAGATTTTGTAGACCTTGTTTGCTTGTGGCCACCCCACAGCTCAACCACCTGGCTAGGACCGGAGGCCTCGCTGTGCCCAGCTGGCACCAGCCCGCCCAGCTCTCTCTCCTCTGCCCTCGGGGGGCTACTCCTTGGCTCTTCTGGGCAAAAGCGAAACAGACGCCTTTTTTGTTTCCAAGAGCGAGGACTCCGTACTGTGGAGCTCGAGGCTCTTTTATATTCTCTGCCACGTCAGTCCTTGCTGAATTAAAGTTTATTTCCAAAGGAGACATATTGCAGACAGCTCTAACAGAAGCGCGCGCGCCCGGGGACGGTGCAGTGTTTCAGGGTGAAGGGTGGCTGGGCCGGCATGACCGGAGAAGCCGGGCTCCGGGGCTCTCACCCCACCCTCATGGGAGAAGCGCCCCCGGCCGCAGCCGGGTGCCGGAGGGTCAGCCGGGCCGCCCCGGGCCTGCAGCTGGGCCCCTCCACGCCGTGGACAAAGGGACTTGTGTGCGCCACCAGCCCGCGCCTTCCCTGCCCGCCGCCGAGAGGCCAGTGCGGAGGCTGGGGCGGGGCGAACCTGCATGTGACCCCCGGCGGGGTCCCCGCTCCCTAATAGGCCAGAAGAGCCAGCAGTTAGGCCGCTGTAGGCCGGCCCCTCAGGTCTGAGTAACCCCCCACTGGGCGCCTCCACCCCGAGACCCCTCTTGTTCCAGTCGGTGGGTGCAAAGGCCGGAGCGGCGGCTGCAGGTCCCACCAAGCGTTTCTGGGCGCGCGGGAACAAAGTGCAGACACAATCATCTGCCTTGGGGGCCTTTTGGATTCCCGAGGGTCGAAATGTAAAAAGCCTTTCTTGCGTTGCACTGATCCAGGAGCTTTCCTCACCTCTCCTGTCTTGCTGAGAGCCCAAAGACTTCTATCCTTTGCTCTACCCTAGGAAAAAACAGAAATTTAGGGAAAAGGAAAAGAACCATGCTTAAATTTTACTGTGCTTTGGCTAGGCACCAGGCATGTATAGATACTTTACAATAGTCCTCAGAAGACCTTGTAAAATAAATATTATTTTCCATCCTATCTTTTTATGCTCAGAAAACTGAGGCTAGGGTTTTCTCTTCTGTGCCTTAGGCTCTGGTTAACTCCATCACTGACCAAATCCTCCAGTTATAAAATTTACTGGATTCTTCCTTTTCCCTTTCTCCCACATCCATTTAATGAATATTCATTGAGTGCCTACTATGTGCTAGGGGGCAGGAGATACTGTAAGTAATAAAGCAGACAAGATCACTGTGCTCACACAGCTTACACAGGAGCTGGAGGGTATAATCACAAGTAATTATTATAATTACAAAAGGCAAATGGTAGCCCTGAAGACAAATTTCCCAGGTACTAGACGTTGGAGGGGGCCAGGACCTGTTCTGGCCTGGAAGAGGTCAGGAAACTTCCAGAGCTGTTGCAGTAGTCTAGGGAAGAGAAGGTCTGAGGATACTGACAGATGGACAAAATGACCCATTCAAAAGAAACTACTTCTGTTAATTGTGGATAGTGACAGAAAAGTAGACCCAGCTTCTCTGCTACCTCCAACCCTCCCACTCTGTGGCATAGGAAAAATAGAGGAACTAGATCCTGGGTTTTGATCTTGATTGTGCCTCTATTTGCTGGTGATTTGGGGCCTCCCTGGTAGCACAAGGGATTAAGATGCAACCTATGAAGATCTCCGCAGCCTCAGCACAAGTTCGATCCCCCGGCATGCCAGGGAGCAACCCAAATGGCGCAGCAGAACTTTCCTTGACTCACCCGCTGCTCCCCTTAGCAGTGTACTTTGGTCAATCTGCCTGTACAGTTCCCCACTCTGTCTCTGGTGAATCCTCTCACCCCCCACACCTCTGGCCTGTACCCCAGCTCTTGTATGCATAAACAAATAAATCTTTAAAAAAAGCTTTACTATTTGCTGGTAATTTTGGACAAATCACTCCTCTGTAAAGCCTTGAAAGATCTGTATTCCTTTCTGCATATTCCCTGTGATGGTGTTCCTTAAACCTTAGAAGAACATTGCAAAAAATGTAAGAGGAGCAGGTAGGAAAACTACATATACATCTACAGTAATTTAATAAGTGATATACAATAGTTTCCCCTTATCCCTCGTTTTACCTTCCACTCATTTGTTTGTCAGCATTCAACCTCAGTCCAAAAATATTATGTACCATAAGATATTTTGAGAGAAAGAGAGGTCACATTCACATACCTTTTATTTCAACTATTGTTATATAATTGTTCCATTTTATTATTAGTCATTGCTGTTAATATCTTATTGTGCCTATAAATTAAATTAAACTTGATCATAAATATAAGGAAAAAACATAGTGCATACAGGCTTTGGTACTATTCTTGATTTTATTTTATTTAAGGATTTATTTTTATTTAGTTATGCATACATGAGCTGGAGTGTAGGTCAGAGTTGCAGGGGGCAGGGGTGAGAGAATTCACCAGAGACAGAGTAGGGAACAGAACAGGTGGATTGACTGAAATACACTGCTAAGGGGAGCAGTGTGAGACAGGAGAGGTCTGCTGCACCATGTGGTCAGCTCCCTGGCAGGGGATCTAACTCTTGCTGCAGATAGCTTGATGGTGCTAAGACTTAACCCTTTGCACCACCAGAGAGGCCCCCATTCTTGATTTTAGGCATCAATGGGGGATCTTGGAATGTATTCCCCATGGATGATGAGGGACTGCTGCAATGGTACTGACATGTAAATGGAATGCAGAGCCTAGAAAATAAACAAGTACATATGTGAATATAGAATATGGCAAAGAATATGTAGAAATACATAAAGATGTATTATTTAAGAACTGTTTAGAAAATGTAATTATTCTATATGTTGGGATAATAGATAACCATGATGCCAAAAAAATTAATTTGGGCCCATTTCCCTTATTACAAAATAATGTATTTTTTTTTTTTATTTATTTATTTGTTTGTTTTATTTTGTTTATACATGCACTGGGTACAGTCAGAAGCGCGGGAGGGTGAGAGAATTCACCAGAGCCAGAGCAGGGAGCAGAGCAGGCAGAAGGACCGAAGTACACTGCTGAGGGGAGCAGCGGGCGGCAGGAGAGGTCTGCGCGCCATGTGGGATCCTCCTCCGGTGGCCGGGGAGCAACCGGGGATCGAACCGGCGCCGCCGCAGAAGCTGCCGGCAGCTTGGCAACCCAGCGCTCAACCGCTGCGCCACCAGGGAGGCCCAATAATGTATTTTTTTAAAGATTTACTTATTTATGCATACAAGAACTGGGGTACAGGCCAGAGATGTGGGAGGGTGAAAGGATTCACCAGAGACAAGAATGGGGCACAGAACAGGCAGATCCAGTGAAATACACTGCTGAGGGGAACAGCCGGCGAGTCAGGAGAGGTCTACTGCGCCATGTGTGTCGCTTCCTGGCCAGGGATCAAAATCGTGCTGCAGTAGCTTAGGATAGCTTCATAGTGCTGGGACTTAACCCCCTGAGCCACCAGAGAGGCCCCAAAATAAATTTTGGATTTCTCAAAATGAAATACCCAAAAAACTTTAGAAGTACTAGAGGAAAACATAATTAAAAACAATAATCTTGGAATCAAAGTTCTTTCTAAGTATGACACAAAATTCAGAAGTCACACACATATACATGCACATATAGACACAATCGACATCCACAACAAAAACCACCATATACACCCCATATCACAGACAAAGGAATAATTTCCTAAACATAAAATGGGCACTTATAATTTAGTAGCAAAAGACCAACAACTTAATAGGAAGTATGTGACATATAGCACACAGTAAAGGAAATTATACTGGTTCATAAATATATGAACAGATGCATCACTCATGAGAAATAAGCAAATTGAAATTACAATGCAATACTTATCAGATTGGCAGAACTCACCCATGGAAGGCAACTTAACAACATTAAAATTTAAAATGCGGAGCCTTCCTGGTGGCACAGCAGTTAAAGACAGAGCTATCAAGCCACTGCCAGCCACTATAGCAACAGTTCAATCCCAGACTGCAGGTCAGGGCACTAACCCACAGGATGCAGCAGACCTCTCCTGTCTTGCCTGCTGCTTCCCTCAGCTGTGTATTTGAGTACATATGTCTGTTGTGCTCCCTACTCTCTCTGGTGAATTCTCTCACCCCCACATGCCTCTGGCTTAGACCCCAGTTCTTGCATGCATCAATAAATAAATCTTTAAAAATTTTTTTTTTAATGGGGGCCTCTCTGGTGGCACAAGAGTTAAGTCTCATGCTATCAAGCTATCATCAGCCACTGTGGCCTAAGTTCAATGCCCCACCAGGGAGGTGACCCACATGGTGCAGCAGACCTCTCCTGTCTCCCTGCTGCTGCCCTCAGCAGTGGATTTCAATAGATCTGTCTGTTCTGTTCCCTACTCTGTCTCTGGTAAATCTACTCACCCTAGCCCCCCGCACCTCTGGCCTGTACCCCAGTTCTTGTATGCATAAATAAAGTAAATCTTTAAAAAAATAATTTTAAATGCGCATTCCTTTCACTCAGCAGTTTCCCATAGGTGTACTACCACAAGTATAAAATGATAAACCTCAAAAATTCATTGCAGTGCTATATGTAGTGCTGGAGATGTAAAGTATTAGAAACAACCTAAATATCCATCCAAAGGAAATTTGTTAACTAAATTATAATACATTTTAGAAAGGAGTGATGTACCTATACTACTAGGAGAAAATCTTCATAATATAGAGACTCTCTCTATAGTATTTGAATATACTATATATATATATATATATATACACTATTCAATATATACTATTCAATATACTTTTGAATATACAGTAAGTATTTGATTGAAGTCACAGCTACAAAATAGTAACAATAATTGCTACTCCTGGGCCTCCCTGATGGTACAAGGGGTTAAGATGCAACCTATGAAGCTATCCGCAGCCACTGCAGCACAAGTTCAATCCCCAGGCAGGGAGCTAACCACATGGCGCAGCGGACCTCTCCTGACTCGCCCGCTGCTCCCCTCAGCAGTGCATTTCACAATCTGCCTGTTCTGTTCTCCACTCTATCTCTGGTGAATCCTCTCACCCCCCCCACACCTCTGGCCTATACCCCAGTTCTTGTATGCATAAATAAATCTTTAAAAAAATTGCTACTCCTACTGTATGGAGTTATAGAAATTAAATCAAAGTCTCTAAAGCACTTACAACAATATCCAGAATATACTACTAGCTATTTACTTCCACAATTGTTAATAAAAAGAACAAGGACACACACCATGTACAACTTTTGTATAAAAGAAAAAATAAATATATGGGTTAATTATCTTGAAAATTTCACAACTCAGTAACAAATCAGTAGTTGCCTCTGGAAAGGAATTCAGGGAATCAGGAGAAAGGCAACTTATTTTCAGTCTGCCTTTCTACACCTTTAATTTTTTTTTAAAGATTTATTTATTTATGGATGCAAGAGCTGGGTATAGGCCAGAAGTGTGGGTGGTGAGAGGATTCACCAGAGACAGAGTGGGGAGCAGAACAGGCAGACTGACTGAAACACACTGCTGAGGGAGCAGGGAGCGAGACAGGAGAGGTCTGCTGCGCCATGTGGATAGCTCCCTGGCAGGCTGGGGTTCGAACTTGTGCTGCAGAGGCTGTGGATTGCTTCATAGTGCTGTGCTTTAACCTCTTGTGCCTTCAGGAAGGCCCCCACCTTTTAAATTTTTTACTACAGATATTTGAAAGAGAAATGAATTTAAGGAGAAAATTATCAATCAGAAACACATTAAAAGTAATTAAATTTTGTAAGATGTGAAATTAAATTATATTTTAATCATTTCCATTAGTGTTATTTTGTTTAAAGGATTATATGTTGCAGTCATTGAACGTTTTTTCCCAACCTTGCTACCCACTTTCAAATTATTGATGGAGCGGAGTCCTTACACCTCAATGTATGGACCTCAGACCAGAAGCATTAACACTACCTGGGAACTTATAGAAATATAGAATCTGGGGCCTCCCTAGTGGCTCAGGAGTTAAAATCTCAGCACTATCAAGCTAGCACCAGCCCCTGAGGCATGAGTTCAATCTCCAGTTAGGGAGCTAACCCACATGGCCCAGCAGACTTCTCCTGCCTTGCCTGCTGCTCCCCTTAGCTGTGTATTTTAGTGGATCCACCTGTTCTACTCCCCACTCTGTCTCTGGTGGATCCTCTCACCCCCCGCACCTCTGACCTACACCCCAGTTGTTGTATGCATAAATAAATCTTTAAAAAAAAAAGAAATTCCATCATTAGAACCTACTTCAAAACTTTTGATCATGAAAGGGGGGTGGTGGGGAAGGAGAAACAGGTATTTGGGGAGAAGAAATTACTAATATTAAATTTACTACTCGTTGGTAACAAAAATAGATTATTTTGTCTTTGTCACACAACACACACACACACACACACACACACAAATGAGAACTCCCATGCATTTAAAAAGATACCTACTGCCATGGATTCTTCCCTAAAATGAAAAGGTCACGATAGGGTGCTCTCTGGAGTGTGGAAGGACGGTTGCCCAGGCTCTGCTTGATAACTTTGTGGGTTTCAAGCCTGAATCTACCACTCCTTAGATGCATAACCCAGGACAGGTTAAGTACTCTGATTTTTCTGTTCTATGGAGATTATATTACCACCTTATTGGTATGGTCTCTCTCTTAAGTGAGATAATATATGTGAAGTTCAGGGCATAATGCCTGCCATAGAAAAGGAGCCCACTAATGGTAGACAGTTGAGAATAAAGATTTTCTCAATCAATAATTCTCAAACACTACCTCATAGACAATCATTACCTGCAGTTAATGCTAACCACAGCAGGAAGCATCCGGAAAACTACTTCCCTGAAAGTTAATTCAGGTCTCATGATCCACGTGGGAACCATAATCAGAGTGCCAGGGACAGGTTTTTCAGGATATTTGCTTTCTGACAACACCTGCCCTATTCCATTGCCTTCCACCAGCAGCGCAATACCTGTGTCCCTCCCAGTCTCCCCACGCCCCTGAGCAGAGGATCCTGTTTCTCACGCCTCCTGTTGCATGTTCCCACGAGCTTGCTCTAAAAGCTTTGAAACTAAAATTTTCAGGTGGAAATACTTGGAAGCAAACTTCATGCTCTTATTTCTAATCTTCAGGTAGCTCACCATTCTCTGCTCACTTCTTCCCGCTTCCCCAGGCTTCCAGCAAAAGTGTGAAGGTGAAAACAAAGTCTCCACACCTAATGATAGAAGCAAAGTCTGAAAGAGGATTGGAGACAGTCAAGACAGTTCTTTTCCTCTTCTATCTTTAGTTCCAAGATAAAGAACTTCTGGGGCCTCCCTGATGGTGCAGGGGGTTAAGTCTCAGCACTATCAAGCTGTCCGCAGCCTCTGTAGCACGAGTTCGATCCCCAGCCGGCCAGGGAGCAACCCACATGGCGAAGAAGACCTCTCCTGTCGTGCCCGCTGCTCCCCTCAGCAGTGTATTTCAGTCAGTCTGCCTGTTCTGCTCCCCACTCTGTCTCTGGTGAATCCTCTCACTGCCCCCCCCCCACCTCTAGTCTATACCTGTTTTTTTTTAAGATTTATTTTATTTATTTATGCATACAAGAACTGGGATACAGGTCAGAGGTGTGGGAGGGTGAGAGGATTCACCAGAGACAAAGTGGGGAGCAGAACAGGCAGATCTATTGAAATACACTGCTGAGGGGAGCAGCGGGCACAACAGGAGAGGTCTGCTTCGCCATGTGGGTCACCTTCCTGGTCGGGGATCGAACTCACGCCTCATGCTGAACTCATGCCGCAGTGGCTGCAGATAGCTTCATAGTGCTGAGACTTAATCCCTTGCGTACCAGGGAGGGTCCCCCACACCCTGGTTCTTGTATGCATAAATAAATAAAATAAATTTTCAACAATTTTCTGCATTGGCTTAATTATCCACAATGGTTAATATATTATCTTTAATATAAGATTCTTTGGGATCGTCTCTAATTTCTGTACTCAATGCAGCAACCTTGCAAAACGCAAAGGGAAAAAAGTCCCCATAATCATAGCATGTAAAGATAACAGCTGTTAACATTTTGGCAAGTCTTCCTAAACTTACCTCTATGCAGAGATGCTTCATATTTGTGATGGGAGGGAGTGAAGCACAAACATTTAAGAGCCAAAGTCTTGGGTCTTTAGTCTTTGATTTTATTTCTGTTTTTAAACAGCATCTAACGATTTGGAAATGTCCCTAACAGCAAGGGCCAGCCCCATGCATTCCCAGAATCTCCTCTAGTGAGGGCTGGGTCCAGGCTTCAGCAACTCCCCCTCACCCACACCATCAGCCCTATTTTCTCTCAAGAGACGTGAGACACAAGAGGGTCTCCAGTTAGAGGGGAAGTTGGGACTAAGGGATGCCGCATGGAAGGATTGGGCTCAGACACAGCTGCCTTTGTTAGTCTCAGGATATTTTGGGAGTTGGTAGCATGCTCAGACAGTCTGTGGGAAGACATGGTAACAGCTCCTGGACTCATATGGCCTCACTCCTTCCTGGGCAAGCTCTACAGCACCCCTTTTTGCCAGGCCCGGTACATTACCTTTAGAAGATAGGCAAATGGTAGCCCATGGTAACCTAGCATGCCTTGCTGTGACCTGGTCAACTGCTCTTAACTCCTTATCGAGGCAGGGGGGTAGTAGGAGGGTAACGATGATTTGGACCTGAGAATGTCCCACGGCCTCCTACCACAGGGTTTGGGACCTGACTGTACCAACCCCTCACCAACTCTCACCTAAAGGGGAATAATACAAGGGAATCTCTTTGTGAGAAAGGGCAAACCTGGGCAATTCAGCCCCAGCATGGGCACAGCTGGATCACCAGGCTAGAGACGCCTCAATGCATGCACTAAAGCAGCAGAGGCAGCTCAGCGGGGGAAAGTAGGGACCCACAGGGCTGAATTTATCCCCCTCCCAACTCCTCTCCACACCCATGGTAACCATGGAAACATAACCACCCCCTCCTGCCAGCTGCCTGGTTTTAGACAACCAGGGCTGGCCCATTTCCACCCAGCCAAGGCCTGAACCGATGCCAGGCTGGCCACAGAGTGGCTACAGGAAGAACTGGGATTGGGCGATTTGGTCAGTCCAGGCTTCCAGCACAGCTTGGGAGGACTACCACAGGAGCCTCCACATCTTGCTGCCTGGGCTGGGGTCAGATGGAGCTTAGTCAGCCAGCATGGTGGCCGGCAGAGCCAGCAGCATGGCCCCATATGCCCTCTGCCTGTGGGCTAACAGTTACTGTGGGGCAGCAGCCCTTGCTGCAGCAGCAGCAGCCTCTGTGCCTCGTTGAGGGGGCTTTCTGGCTGCTGCTGCTGCTCCCCCAGCCCAGGCTGCTCAGCCAGCCCTCCAGGGCTGAGGATGTAGCGACAGTCACTGGGGGTGCCCCCCATGGCTCCCGGGGTACTGCCATCCCCAGCCCCACTGCCGGCCTGTTCCCCACTAGGCAGCTCCAGGCTGCCTCCTTCTGCAGATTCCTCAGCTCTCTCCAGGTTGATGTACAAGGGGTCCCGGCTGGTGGACAGCACAGAAAGATGGCCCAGGATGTTCTCCAGCTCCATTCGCAGGCAGGTGAAGCTAGGGCGCTGCTTGGGGTCAGCATTCCAGCACTGGTACATGAGCTCATACCTGAGGCAGAGAGGAAGATGAAGGTAGGGAGACTCCACAAGAAAGGGCAAAGCTGGCCCTTCCCTCAAAAGCAGAGGTCCCTTCCTCCCCGGTGGCGCAGCGGTTGAGCGCTGGGTTGCAAAGCTGCCTGCGGCCTCTGCAGCCCCGGTTCAATACCCAGCTGCAACTCGGCCACTGGAGGAGGGTCCCACATGGCGCGCAGACCTCTCCTGCCGCCCGCTGCTCCCCTCAGCAGTGTACTTCGGTCCTTCTGCCTGTTCTGTTCTCCGCTCTGGCTCTGGTGAATTCTCTCACCCTCCCGCGCTTCTGACTGTACCCAGTGTTTGTATGAACAAATAAATAAATCTTTTAAAAAAAAAAAAAAAGGAGAGGTCCCTTAATCATAAAGAACCAGGATTTTTAAAAATGTTGTTTAATACACTCATATGTAGGGCTTTCTTTGTAGCAGGCCCTCGTCTCAGTATTTTACATTTATCGTTTAATTCTCACAACCCTATTAAATGCATGATCTCTATCGTAGCGATGAGCAAACTGAAGTGCAGAGAGGTTAAGAATCTTAATTTAGGGGCCTCCCTGGTGGCTCAGCGGGTTGAGTGCAGCGCTGTGAAGCTGTCCGCAGCCTCTGCAGCGCTGGTTCAATTCCCAGCAGGCCAGGGAAATTCGCACATGCTCCCACTGTGCCCCTCAGCAGTGTATTTTAGTTCTTCTGCCTGCTCTGCTCCCTGCTCTGGTGAATTCTCTCACCCTCCCATGCCTCTGACCTGTACCCCAGTGCTTGTATAAATAAATAAATCTTTAAAAAAAAAAAAGAATCTTAATCTAGGCCACACAGGTAGAAAGTGACAGAACGGTGATTTGAAGGTAGGTGGGTTGGCTCTGGAGACCCTCTGCTGCTGTTTTGAGAGCAGGTACTAGGAATGCTTTTGTCTTGCAGAACAGTCTAGAGTGAGGGCTGTTGTTCAGGGGGTGGATTTGAGCATCCACTCTTCATCCTACAGTCCTCACCCACGCAGGCAGTTTTCAATCCTCATTGTTCATGGACACCTTAGAGACTCTAAGAAAAGCTCCTATCCCACTCCGCCTGGCAGGAACACTTTTTATAGTCTGAGGAGCCTTACAGACTCCCAGAAATCTTATCCCTGTTCCCAAGGAATGCCTCGGGTTTAGAGAGGAACAAAAGAACGAAAGGGAAGAGGCCAGACCAGATTTCCTCCCTCTGACTTTGCAGCGTGAATTTGTCATGCAAATGCCTGACTTTCTCCCACAATAAGAAATCCCAAACACTCCCCCCACACACAGCAGCTTTCCCTAGAGGGGCCCCCAAAGATGGGAAGAATCACACCAGACATGCAGTGGGCCGTGGGAATAGTCTGGAGTCATGGGTACGTGGCCAGCCTGGGATAGTCAGGCCGTGCTAGGAGCCAACTGGCACCTATCCACTGGGCTGCCTGGTGGGACGCCAGCACCGGCCGCCCGCTATTGACAACGCGAGCCCTGGCCCAGAAGGAGGCTAAACCAGGGCTTGATCCCACTGTCCAACAGCCTCTTCGGTTCCAGGCAGGCTGCAGCCGCAGTTAGCCTGAGTGTCCTACCCTTGCCACACCGAGCTGGTTTGTGTACTCAATCCCCCTCTCAGGTACAGGCGAGTCACACAAAGCCCAGACTTGGGATAATTCAAACCCACTGCTTCAGAGAAAGAGGACCGAGCCATTCAGACTGAGCCTTCCTCTGCCTGCCTCTGAAGGCCCAACACACAGTAAGAAATAGGGAGTAGTTTCTATCCCTGGATCACTGGACCTCACCCACACCCGGGTGTTAGCAAAGGTCCTCTGGGGGCCAAGGGAAACTCTGACATGATTTCTGGGGTGAGGGGATAGCGCTAGAACAACCAAATCACAAGTTGGCATGGCGGTTAAGAACACATAGTCTAAAATCACAGGGATCTAAGTTCAAATTCCAAGTCATCCTCTTACTAGCTGTGTGACCTTGGTCATGTTACTTAACTTCTTTAATCCTCATTCCTCATCTACAAAATGGGGATAATAATAGTCTTTTCCTCATAGCTAGAGGATTACCTGAAACAACGTCTGTCAAGCGTCTAGTTAATGTTAGTGATACGGTCTTCCAGTCACAAGGGGCTCATGAGACTCCCCCGTGCAGTGGGTGTACAGACACCCCACCCCACTCCCAAGCGCTTCAGGATTCCAGGAAGGAAAGAAGGCCCTTTCCTTCTCCCCAGGATCTCAGCTTGTTATCTTAAGTCCTCTACTCTCTCAAGAAGAGGCCAAGACAAAAAAGGCACCTAAATCCCGCCCCCAGCGCCCCCTCCTTGTCAAGCCAGGAATGCGAAGGAGCAGCAGTTTTCTCTTGCCCCAAGCAGCTCTCTGTGGGGGAGGGAGAGCTCAGTTCAGGAGATTTTCTTAGAGGAGCCGGTGACTGAGAAGGAGGTGGGGGCAGGGAGAAGGTGACAGAGTAACCTGGAAACGTGCATACTTGGTCAAACCTGTACCTTCTGCCTTTTGGGGCTTCCTGGTTCTCTTGCTGGAAAGTGAAGAAAATAGAGACGGGAAAAGGCTGGAGCAAGAAATGTGCGATGGAAAAGAAGAGAAAGGAAACAGGGAGGAGGTGGCGCAGGGGCTAAAGTCTCAGCACCATCCCAGGCTACAGCAGCACAAGTTGATCCCCAGCCAGGGAGCCACCCACATGGCGCAGCAGACCTCTCCTGTCTCCCTGGCTGCTCCCCTCAGCAGTGGATTTTGTCGATCCACCTGTTCTGCTCCCTATTCTGTCTCTGGTGAATCCTCTCACACCCGCATGCCTCCACACCCCGAACCTCTGGCCTATACGCCAGTTTTTGTATGCATAAATAAATAAAAGTAAAACCTTTGAAAAAACCCAAAAAGTTCCAATCAAGGTTCTGAGCTCCCACAGGCCAGTAGTGGTAGTGGCATCATCTGCTAAAACCCCAAATTCCTGTTTCCTCCCCAGTTCCCTTCCCAGGTACTCACACGTCCTCCATACACTCTGGAGGCTGTTTGAGGCGGTTCCCGCCGATGAGGTAGTTGTAAATCTCAGCGTTCTCAATGCCAGCATATGGTGTTTGCCCACGAGTCATGATTTCCCACATGGTCACCCCGAAGGCCCACTGGACAGAATTGAGGTTGGAAGGGAGGTGTCACTAGGCTTCCTAAGCCAGGTAGAGCCCCAAGGTAAGCACATCTTTGGGATCTGGGGCCTTGTGACTGGGCAGCCAAAGTCCAGAGAGGAGACCTGGTTAGGCCCTGGAGGAACTTATAGGCCCACCCCTGTCTAGTCCACACCACTTCACCACCACCAAGCCACTTCACCACCACCAAGCCTCTACTCACCACGTCACTGTGCACAGTATACAAGTTGTCAGCCAGGCTCTCTAGGGCCAGCCACTTGACAGGCAATTTTGAGGCACAGCCCTGACGGTAATAGTCCCCACTATAGATCTTCCGGGAGAGTCCAAAGTCAGCCACGCACACGGTCATGTCTTCTGCCAGCCTGTGAGGAGAATTGGAGGTTGGCATCGGCTGTCCCCAAGCAGGTAGCCTCACCAGAGCCAGGGCATCTCTGCTCTCAAGCTGTCCCCATGCACAGCAGACGCTGTTCCAGGCAGGAGCCGACCACTAGCTAAGCGCTCCTCCTAGCACCAGCTGCTGCTCCCACGCCCAAGTCCTCCAGAATTCACATACATGCAATTCCGAGCGGCCAGGTCTCGGTGGATAAAGTTCCGCGAACTCAAGTATTCCATGCCACAGGCAATGTCCACCATGAACCGGATGAGGGTCTGAAGTGGCAGGTTCTAGGAGGCACACAGGAGAAGCTCAGGCTGCACTGACCCCGCAGGAAGAATGGGTTCCCCAGCCAGAAAGCCTAAAGACTGTCCTCAGACACACTTCACAGGAAGGGGAGGGCAGGGCTTCCCAAGGCAAGGAAGCTTTGGCGAAGTCAGAGAGTGTGCCCAAGAGTCATCACTCACCCCACCTGGAGTTCCACAGGTCTCTTCTCCCTGGAAGGGCCCTTGCCCAGCCTCAAATGCCCACCAGGGCTTTGTGGGCGGGGAGGAAGCCTACTAGCAGAGCCTTAAACCCAGGGCCCACCTTTTCCCAACCAGCTGAATCAGCCCTACCCATCAAGTGAGGCTCTCTTTCCAGGTCTTTGCCCCTTTCCAACTCCTGGCCACCACCCCTTCCCCAGGCACTCACGAAGGGGTTCTCCCCAATTCGGGAGGCGAGCAGGAAGGCGTGTAGGTCCCCGTGCTTCATGAAGGGGAGGATGACCATGGGGATGGGGAGACGGCCTTTGGCCCTGCTCCGGAGGCTCACCCCTGGGGACAAGGGAGAGTTGAGCCAGTCACGTAAAGGTCAAGGGATAGCCTGGGTGTCCACGTGGGCCCTGCCTGTTGCATCCTCTCTCTAGCCCGAGCTCTCTCTCTTTCCCCACAAGTTCCACTGTGGCCTGCAGACAATCCAGGGTGCTCTGGCTGCCCTCACATCTCTGGAGCACCTTCTCTGTCCCCTCCTCCTCCTCTGTGGACAGTCTTCATGATCAGACCTCTGGTACAGGATCTGTAAACAGCTCCTTACCAGGAGTCTGATCAGATTTCTGTCAGGATCCCCAGCCCCTTGCTATTTTGCAGTCTGCTTACTTGTGAGGTTAAGTCCAAACCCATCTCCCGCAGGATACCCTCCCACCTTGGAGGAGCAAATTTTAGCCTTATTTTATATCTGCCTCTCGCGAGAAGGGGCTTACCAACAAGCTTGGCCACGTGTGGGTGGTCAAACTCCTTCATGCAAGCCGCTTCCCGAAGGAACTCTTCTATGTCACTTGAGGCAATGATGTCCGCTGGGGAAGGAGAAATGGCCGGGATGAGGGAGATGTGCCTCAGCTCTGACCCAAGACCCCTGGGACTGGTCTTTGAGATGTCTGCGGTTCCCTAAGGGCATAAGAAGCTGCCTGGCCATGAGCAGGAGAAATGCCATGGGCGGTGCTCCCCCGCTTTCTCCACTTGCGACTGCCTCCCCTTTGGTTTGGACAGCCCAGCAGCCCAGCCAAACACAGCTTTAAACACCCCAAGAGTGAGTGAGCCCAGACAGTACAGACGTCAGAGAGCAAAAGCTGATAGGTGTGTGGGTTTCTGCTTGTGAATTAGTCACATGGAACAGCTAGCATCCCGGTGAGTGCTGAAAATCCAGGGGGCCAAGCAGAGTCGACTTCAGGATCAGCCGATCCTTTCACCCTCGAGTGATATCCACATCTGCTATTTTCCACTCACCCTTAAGCATCTTTACAGCCACTTTCACAAAGGAGCCATCGTCTTGCTTCAGCTGAGCCTCCCGCACCGAACCAAACTCTCCTAGGAACCAATCCAATGATGGTGAATCCCCACGGCCTCCTGTGCCTTCCTCTCTTCCCTCCCAGAAGACCCTCCGTAGGGACACAGAATCATTAGACTCTGGGGCCAGAGGGAGAGGCTCCCTTGTCTGTAGCCAAAGCAAAGCTATGCTGGGAATAACTCCTAACCCTCCTCCTCCCCAACCGCCATGCCCCCAAACACGCCAACTATGGCGTCTACAAGCATACCCTGTCATCCTGCTGACAGGGGCTGACCCACACCGCCCAGTGATGGCAGCAACCAAACACACCCCACTCCCCGCACAGCCCCAAAAACCTTTGCCCAGCATCCGGCCCAGAGTGAACTGCTGCTCTGGGATGAGAACATCCTCCAGTTTGTCCTTCAGCTCATCGCTGATGCCCAAGCTGTCCACTGTGAGGAGGAAGTAGTGAGAAAGGGAAGGGGCTACTTTGATTCCTCATCTAGAACCCAGCCTGCCTCTTCCACCCCAGGCCTCACCCTCAGAGAAGAGATGAGCTTAATTAAGCTCTCCCACAGCTAGGACAGCCACCTCCGGGAAGGGCGGTCTTGGTGTTTTGCCCACCGCTGTGTGCTTGGGGCTCATCAAGATTCAGACATAGGTGTCAAATTAATGAGTTAATAAAAGGACTACTGCTAGGGACACGAGAGCCCATTTTTCCCTCCTGTGACTCCCCACTACTCACATGTGGCCTCAATGCGCTCAGGCCTTTCTCGGTTGAAGGACCGGGCTGCCCGGAAATGAACAGCTGGCTCCCCCCGGGCCATGACACTGTCAAAGGCTTGCCTAAAGGGAAAGCAAACTTGGGATCAGCTCCAAGGTCTTCAGTCACCATCTGCCTCTCCCTCCATGTCTCTACCCTCTTACCCGAACCGTGTCTCCTTTCGCCTCTTTCGAAGCAGGATGAGGGCCAGAGCAGCAGCCGTCACCAGGGCTGTCAGCACACCCAGGACCACGGGCACCCAGGAGGTACGGCTGTGGGGCGGGCCCTGCTGGCCTGTGGGAGGCAGGGGCAGTGGCATGAGCAAAGCGGACACCAACGAGACCCTGTATAACTTTTTGATGATGATCACCTGGCCTGGTCAAGAAGTCCCCCTAAGTCGATAAGGGTCCCAAGTATAAAAAGAGGTTTAAGGGAAGACCCAAGAGCTCCTACCCTGCCAGTGACTGTTTTGGGGGGGAAGAGAATGAGGTATAGTTTAAATATCAACTCTGGTCTTGACAGCTTGACTCTGAGTTTTTGGATCTCTCAGGAGAGGCCAGCCTCCTCTGAAGTGTCTAGGTTGTTCTTAAAAGCCTAGAACCCTGTTCCCTCCCCTTATAGGCCTCACCTGCATGGTCATGAGAAGTGACCACTAGTGGCTGGCTCCAGGGCCCCCAGCCAATTGCATTGGAGATGCACACACGCACAGTCAGGTCCTTCTGTGGATCCCAGCCTGTCAAGTTGGCCCTGGTCCCCTCCACTGTCAGCTCACCCTGCAGCCAGGAAAATCCCCCAACCCACAATGAATCTGAGGAACAGGTCTCCAGTTAGGGACCCGTTTGAAGACAAAAAAGGACTAGCTAGGAACATGGGAGGCTAGAGACAGGGTGGGCTCAGGGGATGCAGGAACACAACCTGCTGAGAGCAAGCACATTCCTGCTCCAGGCAGCAGTGGCCTCTCCTAAAGACAAACCAGGGCTCAGTTCCAGAATGCAGGGGTGGGGAGTGGGAGGGAACCGGGCTGGGGAGAAGGAGGCCTTATCTGTGCCCTCCCCCACTCTGTGCAGGAATGGACTTCCTGCTTTGCACACGAAGTGGCAATCCTCTTGGGAGACATAATCCAGCGAGGAACACAGCCAGAAGGAGAGCAGGGGGGATGTCCAGCCCACCAAGGCCCACCAAGGACAGCCATTCGGAATTTTCTGCAGGCCTTAGAGCCCTGAGGGCTGATTCTGGCACACCTGCTGTGGAGTGGAGGCTCTGTCACTCCTTACCTGGGTTCCGTTGTCTTGAACCCAGGACAGTTTATAGGGTCCCAGGGGGACTTCCAAAGGGCCCTCAGGGATCACTTCTTCCCACTCCAGGATGAGGCCTGAGTCTGTGTGGATGGCATGGAGGTTCTGAGGAGCACTGGTTGGTGCTGTTCCCAAAGAGAGAAGGTTACTAAGAGCGCTGTCCTTCCCACCATCACCAACCCAAGCCGGCAGTCTTTGCAACTGACTCCAAACTGCTGAGAAGAGTTCCCCTCCCAGCTCTGCGGCTCTCCCCCAGGCTCCTGGGGAGGAGGGGTAATTAACAAAGCCCTGAGCAAGCAGCTCAGCAGATCACTGCTCTTCATTGCCTCAATCGCTGCTGGAGAACACTAAGCAAGTTCCCACCCCGTGGTCTTTGCATTGACCGCGCCTCCTTCCCCCAGTGATTGCCCCTTAATGTTTATGACCTTTCCCTTATCATTCAGAGCTCTCCTGGACCACCCTCAGGCAGGCTTCCTCACCACTCTGCTTGTCTGACGCGCCCACTAGAATTACCGATAGAACTGCTGAGAGAACTGGATTTATCTAGTTCACAGGTATGAGGCAAGCACTCCCTTCATCGGCTGAAGAGAGCAGGAACCTCCCTCTCGACTAACCCCTCTCCCACACAACTCCATTAGGAACCGCAGCCAACAAAGTCCTTATCCCACTCACACCCTGCCCTTCGCAGCCTCTGCTTTGTGCGCCCTTTACCTAGACCCCGTGTCCGGAAGGGCACCCAGTCAGCATATGGAGAAGGCCCCAGGGCATTGGCACAGCGCACCCTGAGACTGTAATTGGTGGCAGGTGCTAGGTCCCGGACCAAGCAGGTAAAGGGTGGCACGGGAACCACAACAGCCAGGACCTCCCAGTCTCCTGGGGCCTGCTTCACCTATAAAAAAGTAGGAAACAACAAATGATATAGAAGAGAAAGGAGGAAGGTGGAACAGGTATGGGGGCATGAATTAATCCCTCCTCTAAGTCTATCAGCAAACACTTGCAACCCACCCCCTTCCCACTCACCCCCAGCACTCAAATACCAGGTTGCGTATTTCCATGCCTTTGCAAATGCTGTTCCCTTTGCTTGGAATGACCTGTTCTTCCTGGCAAAGTCTAACTCATTCTTTAAGACCCAGCTCAAATACAATGCATTCTCTAAAAACCTTTTTCAACTGCTCCAGAAAACTCATATCTAGTTCATGATATGAGTTGGGTGCCTATCTCGGTTACTTCTTAGAAGTAGTTATCGTTTACTGTAACTGTTTGCATGCCAGAGTTTCTCAAGGGCCAAGTAACTGGGAGCCTAGGAGCACCAGGAGCCAGAGCTTCACACATTGGGGGTCCAGGGAAAGAACACACATGGAGATCTAGGTACCAAATGGCTAAATATTTAAACATTACACGTCAGCTAACAAACTACTAAATATTTTCTATCATCATAATATGTCGACAAATAAAATTTCAAAACGTGGAAGTTCAGGTTTGCATTTATAGTCCTCCAAATCCTTGGGTTCTGGAGCCAAGGAAGAATGTGGGTAGCACAAGAAGAGCTAGCTTCCAGTCAGGTATACCCACTACGAGGGACATCACATGCACAGGGACATCACATGCACAATGTTGCCTGCACCCCCACCCCGAAATGACTGCCCTTTGGGGCAGTCAGGAAAAGGTGTAAGTACCATGTAGTCTACCCTTGAGAGGACAGACCAGGGAACAGGCCCACACAAACTGCCTTGGGGTGTGCTCGTGATCTGGATGGGCTTGATGGATGGGCTTGACCGTTGGCCTTACAGATTCCCTGCCCAGAGCAAGGGGTGTGGCCAAAGGAAGGTCTAAGCGGGGTCCTCTAAATGGTAGAGCCCAGAGTAGGAGCCTTCTCCTGTCCAGGGTAACTGCCTTCAACAGTTTCCAAGGTGCTAAATACCTTTTGACTAAACATGAAAACGAGCAAGCCTGCCTTGCCTCCTGCTTTCAGTATCGCCTTACCGACCTTTTCTACTGCTTAATGCTGAGAACCCCTCATCCCCTTGTTCTCTTTGGCATGAGTCAGAGGGTGCGCTATGGTAAGTGCCGGTATCAGATAAATCAAAGGTTTGGGTATTTTTCCAGTTATCCCAAATCCGCTCTAGTGATGTTTTCCAGTCTGTAGACTGCAAGGGTTTGAGCCAATGTGCAGAGCTGCTTGGTTGCCCCTAAAGGTACAAGGGCCCAGACTGTTGGGGGAAGGGAACACGACCTAAAGGGGAGCTGAAAAGTAAGCCCCAGGGCAAAGGATACCACTCCCACCCGGAGAGCCCGCCGGCCTGTGTCAGCCTACCTGGACTGTACAGGACTGGAGCAGGGCCAGGCCGTCAGCCCCTGGCATCCAGGCCACACTAGCATTGCTGCTGGAGAGCTTCGTCACTGTGATGTTGAAGGGGGCTGCGGGCAGTGCTGTGGAGGGGGACTTGGCGTCAGTGCCCTGGCATTCAGTGCCCAGGAAGGAGAGAAGGGAGCGGAAGGCATGGGAGGCAAGCCTAGCCCCTCCTCGGGCTGGAGGCCCCAACCTCAAGATGGCCACTCAGCACTCCAGACCTCAGTCACGCACGAACTGAGCGACTAGTAGGCAACAGCTGGTCATGTCAGAGTAGCGCCTAGAGTGCCCAGGGTCTGGAGAACAGGGGCCTCTTCCTGAATCAGGTCCCCTATCTGATCAAGGAATACGATTAGATGGTGAGGGTGTGCGGGGACAGCACTGCAGCCTCAGGAGACAGCCCTCCTATAGCCACAACCCATTCCTGCACACACAGGCCTCTCCTTCCTTCCTTCCTTCCCTCCCTCCTTCCCTCCCTCCGCACACACCGGCCTCTAGGTCTCTTCAGTCACCCTGCTGAGATTTCCCCACCCCCATCCTCTGCAGGGGCTGGCAGCAGCAAGGTTGGGCATGAGCCTTGACCGGCTCCTGCTGGCTCCCTCTTCCTCCCTCCCTGAACTCTGCTTCGTGATGGGAAATCTGCTGTGACGTCAGGTTTCTATTCTCATCTCAGCCAAGGCAGGGTCTCAGGTGCTCCCACTAGGAATGGAGCTAAGCCAATTAACCCCTTATTCTTCAGATCCCAGCAGGGAGGAAGGAAGTGGAAGAACAAAAGATCTTAACTTCACCCACTGCCGGTCAGCTTACTCGCTATGCCCCACCTCCCCCACCCTCCCCCCTCCCCCACCAGCCCTCCTACCTTGAAGACGAACAGTGGCTGGTCGAGAAGAGGCCAGACCTTTTCCATTGTGAGCTTCACAGGAGAACACAGTGCTCTGGGTCACCCCTGGAGCCAGAAAACCTCAGTCAGCCCTCCTACTTAGCAACCCCCACTCAATCTGGGATTGGGGAAGGGAGATATTTAAGGTCTGGGTCCAAACATCCTAGAAGTCGCCCCAGCCAAAGGAGCGTGCTATCCAGTGGGGGATGGTGGAAAGAACAGGGATTTTGGCAACTGACGGACAAGGATATAAATCCCACAGCTGGGGGCTCTGTTTTCTCATCTCCCAAATGGGAGAACCAAATGACGTCAGTGAAGTGCAGGACACAGAGCAAGCAGTTGAGAAATGTTATACCAACCCTCCCACCTCAAGCCCATCCCTTGCAGAGAACACAAAACTGCCTCCCTTTTCTGGTCTCTTCTTTATTGCGCATTCCAGAGACCTCTGTTTGCTCTGTGCCATGTCATTGCTGTATTTGCAGATTCTTTGCTTGGTAATAGTTTCCAGCTTCTTATGTATGTGTCTTGTCTCCCCAAATACAATAATTCCTTGGGGGCTGAACCGATGGCTTTCTGTTCCTCTTTTGTAATCCCCCGGTCCCCCGTGGTGCCTAGCACAGTGTGGCGTGTGGAGTAGGAGTTCAGTGAGTGCTTATTATCAGGCTGGCTGCCTGAAGGTCCCAACCACGCACATCTGGAGAGAACTGAGCCCAACCTCCATTCTAATCCGCTCCAACCCAGTGCCTCCTGAACAGGACTGCCCTTGCTTGCAACAGGTCTCGAAGCCGGCCCCTTTTCTCGAGATTCATACTGCTGGAGGATGTGGCAGATCAGACCCTTCCCTTCCTCCTCCAGCACATGACACTAAGCTTAGCCTCCCATCTTTTTGGGGCAATTCAAGCACTGAAGAGAAACAATAAACTTTGTTTCATAGATAAGCGCCTTCCAAGCATGTATGTGCTAAGGGATCTGGGGGTCCAGGTGGGTATGCAGGTATGGCTCCCTTGGGTCTGTGTGAAGACATCAACAGATACAGTTCGGGAAAATGTCTGGAGAATTACAGGGTGGGCCACCAGGAGGGAGACCCTGTGTCTTTGTGCTGGAATCTCCCTCCTCTCTTTCCTCCTCCTACCATTCTCCACCCTGCAGGCTGAGACTCCTGTCTTCTAGGCGTCTGCCAGACACTCCTCTTAGCTCTGCGTGGGCTGGTTCCTGGCTCCTTCTCTTGGAAGGGATGGGGGAATGGGTGCCCTTGGCCCCACGCAATTCATCTCCCAGGGCCAGCTGTGCTCAGCCTGGACTACTGTGAAAGGGAAGAGGCTCCAGCACCCCCTCAACACAGAAGGACCACCACTGGCCAGGTGGGCCGAACTGCTCAAAGCCCCCTCCTGAGGCTGCTCACCTGTTACATTTAAAACAGAAGGAGAGGGAGTGGGTTCCCCAACCTTCGTGTCTCCTCTCCACCAGATAATGGTAACAGGTTCAGGCGGACCCACAGCCTCACAAGTCAGTTGGAAAGAGGCATTGGGTGGCACTGCCAGATCTTTTGGCTCCACAGTGAAAAATGGCACACCTAGAGAGAAAAGGGGGAGTAAATCTCACCACTCCTCCTTGGTGTCCTGCTGCCCAAATCACAAGTTTGCTCCCACTGGAAGTTCTCTAAGTAGAAGGTGCCATGGGTTCTTATGCTTGGTCTATTATAAAAGAAACATCCAGGGCCTCCTTGGTGGTGCAAGGGGTTAAGACACAACCTATGGAGCTAACAGAGGCCTCTGCAGCACTAGTTCGATCCCCGGCCAGGGAGATACCCACATGGCGCTGCTCCCCTCAGCAGTGTATTTCAGTCAATCTGCCTGTTCTGCTCCCCTGCTCAGCCTCTGGTGACTCCTCTCAGCTCCTCCCACATCTCTGGTCTGTACCTCCATTCTTATAAGCATAAATAAATAAATCTTTAAAAAAAAATGAAAATGAAGAAGAAAAGAAACATCCAGCTTGACGAGGGAAATTCTCTTCTTTGGTCTCCTAAGGAGTAGTAGATCCTTTATGCTGTCCCCCAAGGCAAGGTATTCTCCCTTCTCAGACCAGCTCAGCCCATCTCTCAGACTAAGGGAGAAGAACCCGAGGATGGGGAGTTGGGGGAAGGAGAAAAAGGAGGGGGAGTGGGTGGGAGCTTTAGCAGAGTTCTGCTGGCAGGCCCAGCTCCCGTTCAGGGCCCTTTGTTACTTTCTTAGTCACTTTGTTTTCCAGGGCTAAACAGCTCTGGGCTCAACGCAGCTGCGGGAGCCTTCCTCCCCTCCCCCACACCCCTTCCTGGCCTGGCCACTTGGCAGAATAAAGTCCAGCCCCAGATGGGTACTGGAGGCTTGTTGCTCAGCCAACTGAAACATGAAACAGGCTGTACTCCATAGGTTGTAGGACCGAGTAGCTCCCTTGGCGTTCAAATACCCACACTCCAGTGGGCATGGTCTTCTGACCACTTAGGGCATGGCCTAGAACCTGGTGCAAACGAGGTCCCAGAGGGCAGTGAGGCAGCCCGGTTTCCACTGGTTTCTGCACAGACTAACAGACAGCACCTACTCCACACCAACATGCTCACCTGCCACTGGTTCCTCACCTTCTACAGTGAGCCATACAGGCTGGGAGGTCTCGGTTTCTCCCCCATCCTCCACCTGGCACCAGTACCGGCCTGCATCAGAGCGCTCCACTGACTTCAGGCTGTGGAAACAGGACACCAGGCTTGCCTCCCGGGGTTACAGGGGGCAGCTCTGCTGGGCACACTCAATGGCTTCAGCCTGCCTCCATTTCTGGAAGTTTCCACTGGTTGCCAAATTAAAAAAATAAACGACAGACTTCTGTGCATCAGTACTGCCCTTAGCTGGCAAACCCCAAGAGCTCAGCTTGCCCCAGGCCTGGCATCTGCACCTTTCCCCAGTGTTCTGCACCTGAGGAAGGCAATCCAGTGCTGCTCACTGACTGAGATGTACATCTGATCCACACTCTGGACCACAGCCCCATCCTTCATCCACTGAATCTCAGGCTCTTTCATCCCCTCCACGCTGCAGTTGAGATTCACAGGCTGCCCCTGAGATACTGTCAGCTTCACTGGGGCTCCCATGAGCTTCAGACCTGAGAGGTGGGAAGGAGAATGTGTCAGTCGGCTTGAAAAAAGATCCTGTCTCTGCATATATCCCCCATCTTCTTCCAGAACCTAGCTCCATGTCAGAGGGCTGGTACTCAGTCAACAGCCAAGGAGTAGAGGCGATACAGTAGGAGGGGAGGTGGCCTGGACCTGGGACAGGGAAGGAGCACCACAACCTCTCTGGGCACCATTTCTGCAAATGTCAAATCTCCCCCCCCCACCCCCCCCAGTTCTAAGGAAGTGATCTTTTCCCCATACCTTCCCTGCTGGGCAGCGTTAAGCTCAAACCCAACTTCCTAAAGGGAAGACAAATCAGGCTGAACCAGTGGGGCATTCTAGTTCACCTGGGGCAGGTACCGCCCTGGGAACCACTACTGCACCCAGTCAGTGCAACAGGCTGCCAGCTCTCTGCCCAAGGTGACAGCCCAGACTCCACGCTGCTGCTGGCATTCCCCCCTGCATCCCACCCTGGCAAATGAAAGGAGGCTGAAGAAGGAAGTGCTCCCCAGAAGTAGAGAACATATGGCTGCAAAACCACGTCAGATCAAACACATGGCAGCCTTCCTGGCAGCCTCCCGCTCTATTAATACCTGAATGTGTGCAGGGGTGGGTGCTAGGAAGGTAGGAGGTAGAAGGGAGGGAAGGGGCCCTATGCAGGAAGTCCAGGACTCCTGAGCTATTGGCATACCAACAGGGACTACCTTCTGGAACTCTACCCTCTATACACACACACACACACACACACACACCCCTTCTAGTCACACACACACACACAGACACACACACACCCCTTCTAGTCTACTGACAATCTGAAGCAGAGACAGGCAGGTGAAGTATCTACATTAGCTGAAATCCAGACCTGCTTCTTCCCGCCCTTTGCTATGTGACTCTAGGCGAGCTCCTGGGCTCTCTGATCCTGCGAAACCTACCCCTCAGTTTGTAAATACTTATCATTCTTTCACTTCCTTTCCTGGAGAAGCTGGTATGGCAGGGAGTGATTCTCAGGAGCAGGTGCCAGCTGGGTGACTACTACTTTGGCCTGTGCCTCTTCCCTATAATGGGGCTCGCCCACTCAGGACAGTCACAGAAAGGAAGCATCACCTCCTACCCCATGCACATCCAGCCGTCCCAGGGGTATGGAGCGTAAACTTGGGGATCCCGGGTCTGGCCACTGCCCACTACTTCGATGGTTATGTGGGAACACAAGGATAACCCAAGACCAGCAATCTTGCCCAGCCCACCCTCTCCAACACCCCGGTTTCGGGAAGCTCTGAGTGGCCACAGGGACCAGAATATTCCTGGATGTTATCTGGTGCCCGGGCACTCACAGCCCCGGGATCTACACCGTCCAGGGACAGCTCTGGAGCGCTCGGCTCCAGCCCCCGTGGCTTCGGCGCGGGGCTCGGGCGCGGGGCGGCGGGCTGCGTCCAGGGGCTGGGAAGGGACAGCCGGCAACTAGGACTGCGAGGCGGGAAAACCCGGCCCCCCACACCCCCCCTGGCCGCTCAGCCCCCACCCCCCTCCCTCGCCTCGCAGCCGGCCAGAGGAGCCTGGACGCGAGAAAGTTGGGGGTGGAGGCCCGGACCCGCGCTCCCGCCGCCGACGCCGCCCGGCGCCCCCTCCCCCAGCCCCCGCGCCTCGGCCTCCCGGTGTCGCCCCCCCGCCCCCCAAATCTCCGGCCCGCCCAGGCCCGGAGCTCCCCCGGCGGCGGCCCCGGGCTCCGACCGCGGCCGCGCCCCTCCGCAGCCCCCCGCGTCCCGCCGCCCCGCGCCTACCTGCGGCCGCGGGCTCCGGGAGCAGCAGAGCCGCCAGCAGCAGCAGCGGCGGCGGCAGAGGCAGCGGCGGGAGCCCCGGCCGCCCCATGCTCCGCCTCAGCGCCATCGGCGGCGGCGCCGCACCATGCCCGGCCCGGCCCGCGGGCGACCTGGGGAGGGGGCGGGGGCGGCAGGGGGCGGCAGGGGGCGCGGGGGCCGGCGCCGCGGAGACCCGCGCCCGCCGCGAGCCGCCGCCGCCGTCAGCCGCGCGGGGTCCCCGGGGCCGCTCCCGGGCCACCGCGCTCCTTCCACGGCCGTCGCCGCCGTCGCTGATTCATGTTCTCGGAGCCGCCGCCTCCTCCCGGCCCGCCCGCCCGCCCGCAGCCCGCGCCCGCCCCCCCGCGGAGCCCCGCGCGCCCGCCCCGCCCCGCGCCCCGCCCCCGCGCCCCCCACCCGAGACCCGCCTCGGCCCCCCACCCCGCACCCCCCACCCCGAGACCCGCCTGAGACCCGGCCCGGCCCCCGGCCCGCCCCGGCCCCAACCCCGCCCCCACGCCCCCGGCCCCCCGCCCCCCACCCCGAGACCCGCCTCGGCCCCCCCGCCCCCCGCCCCGCCCCCGTCGTGCCCGCCCGCGCCCCGCCCGAGACCCGGCCCGGCCCCCGGGAGAAGCGCCCCGGCCACGCCCCTCCTCTCCCTAAACACGCCCCGCGCCTCCCAGCCCTGCCTCAGCCCCCTCCCGCGGTACCCGCCGGGCGCCGCCACCACGCCCCAACTTTTGTCTAGACGGATCCCAGAACCCGGCACCCCTCCGAGCAGAAGCCTCTCCCGCCGCCAGGCCCGCCGAGCTGCCGTGACTCAGGACTCCCCCAGGACGCGCGGGCACCCCCTTTGCGCCTCTGTCACGAACCTTTTCCCCGAGTTCCCAGTGTTTGTCCAAGATGACCTTGGACCTTGGGGCGCGAGTTTTTTCGAAGATCTCGGCGGCCCTCAGGCGCCGGCTCCGAGGGCCGAGGGCCCCGACGCCGCCTGGGGCTTCCTCCCCGCGCCCCGCGCCCCGCGCCCCGCGCCCCGCGCCCGGCGCCCCGCGCCCGGGCCGCGCCGAGAGAGCTGGCCGCGGCCCCGCCGTCTCCATCGAGGCAGCAGACACTGCACACAGTAGGCCCGCCGTGAATAAATAGATGCCTGTTAAAATGAATGAACAGTTACCTCAGCGCTTGGCCTGCCCCACAACTAGTAATCACGGGGGTGGGCGCCCACGGACATCCTGTCAGACGGATGCAGAGCCGGTTCCAAGCCCCGCCGACGGCGCTCCCGCCCGGCCCAGCCTCGGCCTGGCCCCTCAGCCCACCCCGGGGCGCCCTTCCCGCCGGCGGGGAGAAGGTCAAGACACTCGGCTCGCCTTGCCCGAGGCCTCCCTGCATCTTTTCAGGAATTCTGAGCAGCAGGGGCCTGCCTCTTCCTCCACTTGGCCCCGTCAGTGCTTGTTTATTAATTACACTAATGATAACAACAACAGCCGTGTTGGCGGCGGCCTCAGACCCAGCTGGGGGCGCCCCCAGGCGGCAGCACAGGGAGAGGCTGCGGATGCGCCGTCGGTTGCATGGCAGGGCCCCGAAGGCTCAGGCTAGCCAGTGCTCCGCCAATTTTCTTGGGTAATGGGGGTCGGTTCCAGGACCCTCTTCTTAAAGAAAAAAAACTTGGGGTGGGGAGACAACAGAAAAAAGAAAAGAACTTGCCGCCTTCCACAATCCACGCCTTCTGAGCTTGGGCTGAGTTGCATCAGGGCAGGCAGACAACTGTCTGGTGGTGAAGTCAGACTTGCCAGAGGCCTGGCTCCTGCAGCAGTGTGGCCGCTGCTGCCCTGACTTGAGGACTCGTCACTTCTCAAGGACCTCTCCCCTCCTTTCCTCTCTGGAGAGGACTTCACATGTCCGCCGAGAGGAAACCTCCTCCTATTGATCCTGGCTGTCTTTGGAAAGACTCCTAGAAGCGGTCTTCCACTTCCTCGCACTTCTTTCCCACATTTACTGAACTCTGACAGGGAGGGAATCCCAGCCCAAGGGCCCATGCTCTGTCACCTGTTAAGCAGACTTCTCAGACACGGCATGGACTCCTAGTCATTCTCCACTCGCAGACTTAACAAACTTCCTACCTCGACTGCAGGTCTGAGGCCTGTCACTATCCTCCTGGGGTGGCACCCTTTCCATGGGGGGCCAGAAGCTCTGAATTCCTGGTTCCTCTACCCCTCTCAGTTCTTAGTATTTCCCTTTGCAGGATGGAGGTGTAGGTAGGGCCCTGGTCTTCTGACTTTCCAGCTTCTCTAGAGAATGACTGCCTTCCTGAGCCTTTGTGGCCCACTCTTCTTACCCATGCCCCCCACCTTCCTCTTCCGTGCTGGGCATGGCATAGGAATGTGCTGTAAGTGTACGTGAGCAGGTGTGACTTTGTGGAAGAGGTGTGTAGGTGGATGAGAGGGTGTGCATTGTGATGTATGAGGGAGGGTGTACATTTGTGCAAACTAAATGTGACTGACGCTTTGTGGGCGGATAGGGAGAAAGTGTGTGTATGTGTGTGCGTGGAGGAGGTAGACTGCCTATGCAAATACATGCCTGCAAAACCTCCTTTTCATTGCTTGAAGGAAACTAATCAAATTAACAGGATGTGTATTTGACCTAATGCAGGAGCAGCTGTCCCAGGAGTTCCTGTCTTCAGAACAGGACCAGAGTCAGTTATGATCTATTGGGGGGGGGGGTAATAAGCGGAGGGAAGGAGGTGGGATAGGGGGATGAGACAACAGCAGCCCCTCATTATGAATGGAGCCAAGCTGGGCTGTGGCATCTCCACTAGGGTGAAATAATTATCCAACCATCCTCTGCCTTTTATGATCCAGGACTACCCAAGGAGGTCAAGGATGGAGGAAAGACAAACCTGGAAATACAACCCATCTGCCCACAATAGCAGAACATGCTAATGGCAACGTCCATCAGTCCCAGGAAGCAATAGTTTCAGTTTTTTCAGAGTTAGGACCAGCTCCCCTTCACCCCCCTCAGGGAAGAGAAACATGCAGGAACCAAGGTGAGCTGTGAGACTGGCAGTCTCAGGTCTCGCTGACCTTATGACTAAGGACCTGTTCTTTCCAACTACTGGTTAAAGAGGTGAGTGTGGGAAGTTCCACTTAGAAATGGGGTATGCCACAGACTGTTCCTGAGCACCCTAGAGAAGTCAGGGAATCTATGTTAGGGGGGCTTAGAGGGAAACTTCCTACAGGTGTGATGCCAGGGGCACTGAGACTTGTAGTGCCCATAGCCGCCTTCTGCCTGAAATTCCTAAACCAGACACAATGCCAGCCCTTGCCCAGTTGAAGATGAAGCAGAAAGGTAAATTCCTAGAAGATAACACATTTTGACTTACAGTCCTCGGGGCACTTTCAAATAATCCTCCCCCCCCCCCCAAAAAAAAAAGCAGATTTAGAAATTGGGGTGAGAGCAATAGATTGGGGTTTCTGAAATGGCAGATGAGTCCAAACATGTGGAAGAAAAACTTTATCATCTTCAAAATGTCACTTAGGGGTGGCCCTGAAAGGAAGGGTTGCACACATGAGTGTGTGTGTGAATGTTTCCTATCTGACTGTCTATTGCGCTCTCTTTTTTTTCTTTTTCTTTTAAAGGATTCACCAGACAGAGTGGGGAGCAGAACAGGCAGACTGACTGTAGTACACTGCTGAGGGGAGCAGCGGGCAAGGCAGGAGAGGTCTGCTGCGCCATGAGGGCTCCTTCCTGGCTGGCCAGGGATGGAACCATACTGCAGAGGCCAGCGACAGCCCAATAGCGCTGTCTTCAACCCTGCGCCACCAAGGAGGCCCTATTTCTCTTTTTGACCCTCTCTGCCTGCAACCTTGCAAGTGAGGCATTTCTGGCTCTGTTTTCTAAAACACCTCTGATTGTGGACATTTTATTTTTTTTAAAGATTTATTTATTTATACAAGCACTGGGTACAGTCAGAAGCGTGGGAGGGTGAGAGAATTCACCAGAGCCAGAGCGGGGAGCAGAGCAGGCAGAAGGACCAAAGTACACTGCTGAGGGGAGCAGCGGGAGGCCGGAGAGGTCTGCAGGCCATGTGGGACCCTCCTCCGGTGCCCAGGGAACAGCCGGGGATCTAACTGGCGCTGCAGAGGCTGCGGGCAGCTTCACAACCCAGCGCTCAACCGCTGCGCCACCGGGGAGGACCCCTGATTGTGGACATTTTAAACATACGCTTAGGTAGGGAGAATAGAATAACAAACCCCCAATGTACCCATCACTTTGTTTCAATGATTATCTTAGTCAATTGTATTCTATTGTCCCATGTTTAGTGGTGTTGCTGGAGTTTTTAAAGACAAATCTTAGTGATATAATTTCAGCTGTAAATATTACACACTATCTGTAACAGACTTAAAAAAAGTATCCATCCACAAATACATTCAGATGGTTACATATAGAATATTTATAGATGTGTATGGATATATATAGCTATGCACAGATATAATTCCTAAAACAAGACACCCCAGTGGCAAGGAACATACCTAGCACCTAAATCTTGGCTTCTAACATAATTTTCCAATGAAAGGATGCAAGGATAATTGCAGAAATGACTGACTTCAGGATCCAGGCAAGGAATACACAAAACGAGCCTGGAGCATCTTGTAGTGACAAAAGTAAGGAAGTACAAACAAAAACAAAAACTGAAAACAGGCCAAGCCCCCTGACCCCCGCCCTGCCAAACACACACACACACACACACACACACACACACACACAATTTATATTTGAATAAATAAATTAATAGGGAGCATAGACAAGTCTCCCATGCAGACCTCCCTAGTGGCACAAGGGGTTAAGTCTCAGCACTATGAAGCTATCAGCAGCCACTGCAGCACAAGTTCAATTCCCAGCCAGGGAACTGGTCCATATGGTGCAACAGACCTTTTCTGTCTTGCCTACTGCTCCCCTCAGCAGTGTATTCTGCTCCCCACTCTGGCTCTGGTGAATCCTCTCACCTCCCTGCACCTCTGGCCTGTACCCCAGCTCTCATGTGCATAAATAAATAAATAAATCTTTTCAAAAACTCCTATGCAGGGCCTCCCCGGTGGCGCAGCGGTTGAGCGCTGGGTTGCGGAGCTGCCGACGGCCTTTGCGGTGCCCGTTCAATCCCCGGCTGCTCCCTGGCCACCCTGGAGGAGGGTCCCACATGGCGCGTGGGCCTCTCCTGCCGCCCGCTGCTCCCCTCAGCAGTGTACTTCGGTCCTTCTGCCTGCTCTGCTCCCCGCTCTGGCTCTGGTGAGTTCTCTCACCCTCCCGCGCTTCTGACTGTATCCCTTGCTTGTATAAAGAAACAAACAAACAAATAAATAAATAAATCTTAAAAAAAAAAAAAAACTCCTATGCAGAAAAATTCCAAATAATGTATGTACATACTCTACCATCAGGAAGGGGAGCACAATTCCCCACTTACTAAGTGTGGGCTATATGTAGTGCCTTCCTTCCAAAGAGGACAAAAGGGATAATGGGAAGAGGAGTGGAAAGATCTGGCAAACTGCCTCAGCGACAAGATTAAGGTTAACATCAACCATGACAAATTGTGCAATGGTCTGTACACTTGATACAATGTGATAAAAACGGCATTTTAGCTATGTGGTCTTCTTCCCAAGATCCAAATATAACCTCAGTCCAGTCTTGAGAAAAACATCAAACAACTCCCAACTGAGGAATATTCTACAGCATATTCTACCCAGTACTGCTATAAATTGTCAAGGTCATCAAAAACAAGTCTATGAGGGCCTCCCCTGGTGGTGCAGTGGTTGAGCGCTGGGCTGCGAGGCTGCCCACAGTCTCTGCAGCGCCGGTTCGTTCCCAGGCGCCACCGGCGAGGGTCACACACACACACACACACACACACACACACACACAACAAGTCTATGAAAGTATCACAGCCAAGAGGTGACTAAAGAGACCTGACAACTGAATGTCACGTGGCATTAATTCTAACAAACTTATTGTATTAATATTAAATATTAACAATGGGGGGGCCTTCCTGGTGGTGCAGGGGTTAAGACGCAACCTATGAAGCTATCTGCAGCCACTGCAGCATGAGTTCAAACCCCGGCCAGGGAGCTACCCACATGGTGCAGCAGACCTCTCCTGACTCGCCCACTGCTCCCCTCAGCAGTGTATTTCAGTCAGTCTGCCTGTTCTGTTCCCCACTCTGTCTCTGGTGAATCCTCTTATCCCCCCCCAACACCTTTGGCTTGTACCCCAGCTCTTATATGCATAAATAAATAAATCTTTAAAAAAAACCACAGCACTGATTGTACCTAAAATGGTCTTTGGTCAAGCGTGATTTCCTAAGGTCTTACGAGCATGACAACATGCTGGGTGCTGAGCGTTATGGACACAAAAGAGAAGGCTTGGGGGCCCCCAAGGAACTCTAAGTCTAGTCAAGGCAACAGGTCACATGATGTGGAAAGGTGGCAGCTGTCAGTGGCAGCTGTCAGTCAGCAACGCCTTGCCTTCCAAATGCCACACAAGTGGGGCGGGTGGAAAATCCCAGGTGATTATAAGAAAAGTTCAGTGAGTAGGCCCAGTTGGCAAAGGCTTAAGAGCTGTTTCCTGCTAGACCTTAAAAGAAAAGAAAAACCTGGAACTGGAGGTGGCAGGGATAAGAGGGAGGATTTCCAAACAGGGAGACAGGACAGGATGCTCAGGAAGGGGATCACCTTGCCGGCAGCAAGCCCCTTCTATTCTCTCCTCACCACCACCCTTCCTACACTGTCTCTTTCCTTAGGCCTCGCCTTCCCTTTTCCACGGTTACCTTCTTGTTTGCCCATAAACATATTAAGGAGGTTACACGAGTGTGGGTGCAGGTTTCTGTGCGCTGCCCAAGGGACTGGGTGCTGGAGCACAGGGTGTGGTTATCCCACCCAGGGAACCCAGAAGAAACCTTTGCCTTGGCGACAGGTGCTGTTTGTGCAGAGGGGCCGAAGTGTATCCAAGGGCGAGTTAGGGATAATTTGGCAGCCTCCAGGACAGTGCAGGGCCTTCAGGAGAGTTAAGGAAGGATCCAAAGATAAGGACAGCAAATTCCAAAGGGGACTAATCAAACACCCCAGGCCTTATGACATTACGGACTTACTTTATGACTTCAGGGTCAACAAGACATTCCAAATAGAGGGCAATGAATAAAAAAAAGGTAAGGCTGGGACACAAAGACTTAGTTCTGGGCACAGAGACATTTAGGCAGTGAGTGAGACCACGGAGAACTAACCAATCACAAAGAGACTGGTGGAGCTTTAGC
This sequence comes from Talpa europaea, assembly GCF_964194135.1. Lineage (NCBI taxonomy): Eukaryota > Metazoa > Chordata > Mammalia > Eulipotyphla > Talpidae > Talpa > Talpa europaea. Next base: position 32,227,124 of record NC_140075.1, on the reverse strand, counting down.
ATAATGAGGGAAAGAAGGTCTATATTCCCCGAGACACGACTCCACTTGGGCTTCCTTGCCCCTCCCTGGCCTGGGAGTCCCACTTTATTTCGGTTCCTTTTCTCCTCAATAAACCTTTTCTTTCTCTAAACAAACCTGCCTCTACTCGCTTGCTGGCCTGAGCGTCTGCGAAGTTCCAGCTGCGGCTTCGTGAGACACCCACCGCGGGGGTCTAGCGGCCTCAGCGCTGCCCTGCAGCCTGGGATCGGTTCCCGGCTGGGAGACTAGGCCTGAACACCTACAACTCTGGTATCACAAGGATATGTGCTCCGAGTGTCAGCTTGGCGTTAGATGCTGGGGAAGGGCTTCGCGGACGGCGAACCTTCCCCTCGCGGGCCCCAGACGCGGAGCCGGCCAGACTCAGGTGGGCGGGGCCACGCGCGGCGGGGGCGGGGCCGGACTGCGGGGCGGAAGCTGGAACCTGGAGGCGGCGGAAGGACCGCCCCTGCGGGGCAAGATGGCGGCGCCCAGGCGGGCCTAGCGCAAGTAAGTGGCCGGGCTGAAGGGGTAAAGTTCGGGGAACTCCGGCGGAAGGGCCAGGGGCAGGGTATCTAGTCGGGTTGGCGGAGCCTGTCTGAGAGACTCGTTTGAACAGGAACGGCCGTAGCCTCTTCGATGCGGAGATCCCGAGCACGGCCCTCTGCTGCTTCAGAGGCTGAGACTGGGCGATTTCGATCCCCAGACGCGGTGGTCTGGGGCCGCCCGCTGCCGCGGAGCCCTGGGTGCAGCTGCCGGACCCAACGTGGGGCGGGTCCTGGCACTAACGGATGGCCTGCAGAGTGGGGGCCCCAGAGATTCCTCAGCTACCCGAGAAAACAGTGGGGTCCTTTGTTAGCGCTACTTTGCCTCGAGTTTACTCTCTAGGCACGGAGATCGTCCTGTTGAGTTCAAAATATCATGTCTTTTAGCACGGATTGATTCTGAACAAATCTGCTCTGGTGTTTATGGGGGAAATACATTGGTGACTTTACTTACGACTGAATAGTTGCTGTCATTTACTGAGGTTTATTTATGTGATTGCCAGGCACTGCGGTATGTTCTGTGCATGCCTGGACCGAGATCATCATCTGGAGGATTAAAGTCCAGTTCTCACACAGTTCTTCTTATATAGGACTTGTTGTTCACATTTTACAGTTGTGGAAGCCGGACTCGGCGTAACTTAAATAAATTACCCAAATTAGCTCTGCAATTAATACGTCGAGGAACGGGTGCTTGATTTCTGGCCCATTTCACTCTTATTCCTTTTGCAAAGCACATTATAGCCTACGAAGTAGGCCGGATTAGGTGTCTTGAACTCATGGATAAGTAAAATTATTTCTATTTGTTTTGATTTTTTTCAAAGATTTATTTATTAATGCATACAAGAACTGGGGTACAGGCCAGAGGTGTGGGGGGTGAGAGGATCCACCAGAGACAGTGGGGAGCAGAACAGGCAGAGTGACCAAAGTACACTGCTGAGGGGAGCAGCAGATGAGTCAGGAGAGTTCTGCTGCGCCATGTGGGTAGCTCCCTGACTTGGGATCCAACTTGTGCTGCAGTGGCTGCGGACACCTTCAAAGGTTGTGTCTTAACCCCTTGTGCCACCAGGGAGGTCCCATGTTCTGCTTTTAAATGTATATGTGGGGTTACCATATCCCTTCATCCAAATTTGAGTGCATCATTTAACAAAAGGAAGACTTACAATTTGGGGCAATGCCATTTCAGCTACAAACCTTTGGAACTCCTATGTTTACAGGGGAAAAATTATATAAAGAGATCATGAAGTAAGAAATTACAGACCCAGCATTTTGGCTTGGTCTTTGTCTAGCTAGGGATGGCGTCTTACCTCCATTTCTTTGTATTTCCAACCCCTTGTATTATTTTGTCCAGATTAAACTCTGAAAGAAAAAAAATTTGGTAGTGTTCTTAAATCAGATCCTCATGTTTTTGTTTTACCATTTCTACCACTTTTAACCCTCCCCTTTCCACGGTATGTTAGGTGATGTTTCCAAATACTGCCTAGTATTAGATCTGATCTACTTAAGTCTGGATGAAAAAAGACTAAGGAAATGTATTGCTCAGAACTTTCTTTATTCCTGCCTATCCAACCTGTCTCCCCTGCATCGCAGCCCTCTTTCCGCTTTAGGACACCAGTCAACTTCATTGAATTCTCCCAGTGCCATGTTTCTTCCTGCTTCCACTTTTGCTCAGCTGTTTTTTCTCTAAAGGTCTTCTGTCTTATCCTTGAAGGTCAGATTCAGTGGTTTTCAACTGGGGCTGATTTTCTTCCCTTGAAGGGACATTGGCAATATCTGGAGATATTTTTGCTTGTCACAGTTTGGGGAGGAAGTGTACTAATGGCATCTGTAGGCTAAAAACCTGGCTAAACTTTTTATAGTGCACATGCCAGCCTCCTATAACAAAGAATTATCTGATCCCAAAGATCAGTAGAGCTAAAACTGAGAAACCCTATTTTAATTCAAATCTTTGTTCTTTAGGAGAGTCTTCATAGGTCGCCCCAATCTCCCTGCCTCCACCTCTCAATTACAGACTTCTAGGATACTTAAACACACTAGTTAGTTGTAGACTTAGGGCATAGTGGTTAAGAACATGGGCTGACGTCCTATCATTTACTTACTGAAATCTTTTTTTTTTTTAATATTTTTATTCCTTTTCTTTCTTTTTTTTAAAAATAATTTATTTATTTATACAAGCACTGGGTACAGTCAGACGCGCAGGAGGGTGAGAGAATTCACCAGAGCCAGAGCAGGGAGCAGAACAGACAGACTGATGAAGTACACTGCTGAGGGGAGCAGCGGGCAGCAGGAGAGGTCTGCACGCCATGTGGGACCCTTGCCGGCGGCTGGGGATCGAACCAGCGCTGCAGAGGCTGTGGGCAGCTACGCAGCCCAGCGCTCAACCGCTGCACCACCGGGGAGGCCTACTTACTGAAATCTTGGGCAAATTATTCAACTTCTCAGCACCCCCTTTCTTCAACCCTAAACTATAAATAATAATAGTAACCTATGATATAGCTGTTGCATAGATTAAATGAATTACTTGGAGAAAGTATTAGCACATATTAAATGGTCAATATATTTACTGTTTTAATAATAACAATAACAAATATTTTTACTTCGCTTCTAGCTCAGGGATCCCACCCAAACTAGCCACAAAATTTGCAGACATGTTTTATTTGGCCAACCCAAGATTGTTTTTCTAATTAAGGTATGATTCATATACCATCAAACTCACCACTTGAAAGAATACAGTTCTGTGGTTTTTAAAATATTCACAAGGTTGTAACCAACATGACTGTTTAACTCAAGAACATTTTCATATCCGTAAAGGAAACTGTACCATTTAGCACTCACTTCCCTTCTCTCCTGTTCTCCTAGTCCCTAACACCCACCAATCTATTTTCTGTCTCTCTGGATTTACCCATTTTGGACATTTCATGTAAATGGAATCGTAATAGGAGGCCCTTTGTGACTGACTTCTTTCATTTTGCTTAATGTTTTCAAGATTCATCCATGTATCAGCACTTCATTCCTTTTTATTGATTATATGTTGTATATATACACTATGCTTTGTTTATTCTGTTACACTACACTTCGTTTATCTCTTACTTAGATTGCTTTTACTTTCTGACTATTATGGCTAATTCTGCTACAAACATTCATGTGCACTTTTGGGGGGTGAACATGTTTTCATTTTTCTTGGGTTTATATCTAAGGAGTGAAATTGTTGGTGTGTATGGTAACTTCCATATTTGCTAGGCCATTTCACCTTCCCACCAGCAATGTAAAGGCAGCCAACACATGCTATTTTCCCTTTTTTTTTTTTTTTTAATTTATCTATTTATGCATACTAGAGCTGGGGTACAGGCCAGAGATGCAAGGGGTGAGAGGACTCACCAGAGACAGAGTGGGGAACAGAACAGGCAGACTGACTGACTGAAATACACTGCTGAGGGAAGCAGCGGGTGAGACAGGAGAGGTCCCACGCCATGTGGGCATCTCCCTGGTCAGCCGGGAATCGAACCAGCGCTGCAGAAGCTGTGGACAGCTTCACAGCGCTGTGCTCAACCCACTGCGCCACCAGGGAGGCCCCTATATATTGGTCTTTTATAGCCTAAGGTTTTTAATGATTTGAATACCTTTAGGCCAGGCATGTTCTTTCCAGTTTGATACAGAATCACCACTCCCTGTTTTGACACATTTATCTGCTTGGCCTCTGATAATATTTTCCTTAGGTCATTCATTGATGGTTGTCCCTGAGAGTTTTATCATTCACAGATTGTAAGCAATCTAAGTTGGCAGTAAATACTGTTACTAGGCTGGTGATATTAGGGAGGGTGGAAATAAGGAGGGGGTGGTAATAAGGGACAAATGAGTTGGAATGAACCCAAGAGAAAAAAGAGTCTTTGCTGATGTACAATAAAGAGAGAATCAAGTGTTAGTTGCAGAGGGCCCATCACCTTTATTGCTTTCAGGGGTGAAGGAGAGAATTCCCACACCAAAGCAGTGTTGGAAAGATTCACCAGGGGAGGCAGCCAACAACGTGTCAAGATGCTCTCTAGACCAAAGCCCGGGGAGTCTGAGGTGGATCTGCTGCACTTCCAGAGTCAGTTTCTTGCAGCTGGAGCAGCCCCAGCTGTACAATTGGTGAAGAAAGGAAGCCGGAGATGCGGCGATGTTAACCTGGCCCAGCGTCCACCGCAGGAGCATCGGGATGTGGTGATGCTGGACAGTGAGTGGCTGTGGGTGCAGCCAGACTGCGGGGAGAGGCAACATCCCTGGGGCTCCTTCCTCTCTCTTTCTTTTTTTTTTTAAGATTTATTTATTTATGCATACAAGAGCTGGGGGACAGGCCAGAGGTGTGGGGGGTGAGAGGATTCACCAGAGACAGAGTGGGGAACAGAACAGGCAGATTGACCAAAGTACACTGCTGAGGGGAGCAGGAGAGGTCTGCTGCACCATGTGGGTAGCTCCCTGGCCGGGGATCAAACTTGTGCTACAGAGGTTGCAGACAGCTTCATAGGTTGTGTCTTAACCCCTTGCGCCACCAGGGAGGCCCTCCTTCCTCTTTCTGATGTGACTGGACTCTGCTCGTTATTTCAGACACTGCATAGCCCCATTTTACAGTTGAAGAAACTGAGGCTAAAAGAGGTTAAGTATCTTGCCTCAGGTGACAAAGCTTGAAGTCAGGGCCCCACTACAGCTGCCTTTTGTTCTTTGACTTCCCCCGGCCCTCAGTCTCTTCCTGGGAAGGTGTGAATATCCTCACAGCTAGTTTTTTTTCCCTTAGGTCTCCCAGATTTGCCTCCAGCTTTGGTTCCTGCTCCCCCTAAGAGAGCCAGACCCAGCCCCGGTCGACCTCTACCTGAACACGAGGACCCTGAAGAGAGGCTGAACAGGCATGATGAGCACATCACTGCTGTCCTGACCAAGATTATTGTGCGTCTCACCCTGGCTGAGTGGGACGAGGCATTCCGGAGCAGCGAGGATGTTGGGTGGGGGTGGTGAGCCTGATGAAATCGTGGGTGACTCAGAAGGGTGGAACTTTGACCCCTGCAGTAACATCAGGGGCTGATTTACAATTACTTTTCAAGGAGGGTCAGGCATGACTCCTTGAGCAAGTTTCTGAGGGTCAGGCATGACTCCTTGAGCAAGTTTCTGGTCCTGGAGAACTGGGCCCAGCCTGCGTCATCTCTATATTGTTACTACTTTGTGCTTTGTTGTTGCAGGAGCGAGATACAAGTTCAATGGCTGTAAATCTGCCTGTGGCCAGTGGTGTTGCTTTCCCTCCTGTATTCCATCGTGCACAGGGGAGACAGGTAGGCAGGTGGTAGATGGTGCTTAGGGGACACCCAGGTGAACCTCCCAGTATATCTTCCCAGGTAGACAATCTTAGTGATAAGCAGTTCTGTTGTTAAAGCAGCACCATGCTAAACACTTCATATGCATCACTTGGTTTAATTCTCCTAACAGCAACTATATAAGACAGCTGCCATCCTATTTTTCAGATGAGGAAACTAAGAGGTAAATATTTGTTCAACACTATACATCTAATAGGTAGAAGAGCCAGAAATCTAGCCCAACTCTATCAGACTTCAACACCTGTGCACCTACCTGGCTTTGCTTTTCTGAGGACTAGGGTTGTGTCCCTGGATATTTAACAAAGTTCCTTCTTTTTTTTAATCTCTTTATTTTCAACCTTGCTAGAAACGGGTTGAAAAGAGAATGAGGCAATGAGCATCAGTCCGCTGCATTTTCTTTTTGCCCCACAGGGAAAGCCAGCAGCATCTGGTAAGAAGAGCATCTTTGCCCAGGAAATTGCCGCAAGGAGAGGGTCTGAAGCCAGGGTCCCTCCCGTTGGAGAAGACACATCCATGCTGGGCTCACCAGGAGGTGAGTTGGGGTTAAAGAGATGGCTTTTTTGTAAGGCATGATCATCGAGTCATCTTAGGATCTGTATCTTCCCTGCCTTAAATATGAAATGCACTTCTTCCATTGAAAGAGAAATCTGTCCCTCTACACCCACTCAGAGTATTGAGTATGAGAGGCTTAGGTCCACACCTGTGTCTGAGGTGCAGGGAGAAGGCAGGCTATTACTCTACCCTGGGAAAAACGAATGGGTGAAAGTGTCTGGCAGGGGCTGTAAAGATGTAGGCCAGGGTTGCTTTAATGATGCAAATTACTGAGAGAAGATCTGAGGGTGGGCCTCTAGAGACTGCCTACACAGTCACAAGGAGAATCAAGTGTTACTGAGGGAAACTTTTCATACTAGTCCTGGGGTGGTAGAGAGGCTACCATCCCAACCCAATCCCAGTCTCCAAGGTTAACCGGTATTACAAAAGTATAATCTTCAAATGGTGGAGGGTAATAAAACTGAACCTGGGTATCCCTGATGGTGCAAGGGGTTAAGATGCAGCGCTGTGAAGCTGTCCACAGCCACTGCAGCATGAGTTCGATCCCCAACGAGGGAGGTGACCCACATGGTGCAGCAGACTGCTGTGTATTTCAGTCAATCTGCCTGTTCTGCTCCCCACTCTGTCTCTGATGAATCCTCTCACACCTGCATCTCTGGCCTGTACCCCAGTTCTTGTATGCATAAATAAACAAATTAAAAAAAAAAAAAAAAAAGCCCTGAACCTGCACTTCTTCCAGGCACTGTGACCTGTGAGGTACTCACACCTAGGGATCAGGACGGCCAGCTTCCTCAGGGCAGCCACCGCTTCGTGGGACCCCATCTGGTCACAGGAAAGGGACTCAGATGCCAGGAGGCTGAGCAGGAAGTCCAGACTATCCACGAAGAGAATGTCGCAAGACTGCAAGCCATGACTCCTGAGGAGATCCTGCAGGAACAGAGGCAGTTGCTGGCTCAGCTTGGTATGGGCACCTGGCTCTCCTGCTAACACAGGATAGGAGGGGCTTCCGGTGTGTGCCAGCCATGGTGCCGGCTCCTGTAATGAAGGATTTCATTCTGCCCTCAGACTATTCCTGGGACGTAGGTAATACTAATGCCATTGCTCATATATGGAAAAGAAAAAAATCTGAGGCTCAAAACCTAACGAAATTCTCCCCCTGGCCACATAATTGGTAAGGAGCACAGCAATGAGATGCAAACCCACCTCTGTCTGGTCTCACAGCCCCTACTGTTCATCTCCACACTGTGTATACTGGAGCCTAGTGCAACAGACACTGTTGTAGCCGTACTCCAGCACAGCCACGCTGTTCTCGGTAATAAGAGGATGCCACGTCTCCTTGCTTCTGTTCACCAAAACTGTAGCACCAACTGTCTTGTTCCAGGCTCTTGTGTCTAGCACCTGTAAAGAGCAGAGCATATATTGGATTTTTAGTCAATATTGGCGGCGAAAGAATTAGCAGAAAGTGAGCGAAATGATTCCCCTAAGTGTATTTCCCATGCCCTAGTCAGCATGTGTTCGCTTATTCCACAGCCACTTAGTTTGGACATCTGACTTGGAACCATACACAGGAAGGGCATAGGCCTGAACCGGGGGGCTGTGAGGGGTGGAGGGAATGAGGACAAGCAGGTCCCAGTGAAAGGTAGGAGAAGACAAGTTCATAGAGGCCCCAGGAGAGCCCAAGAGGCTCAGGTCAAGCCTGGCATGTAGTTTGTCCTGGCCTTGGCACCCACAGGCAGGTGGTATTCAGCAGGCCCCGGTTTGTAGGGGGCTGAGGAGCATCTGCCTCCATAATTCTCCCCTCCATCCTCTTCACTAGATCCCAGCTTGGTTGCCTTCTTGAGATCTCATAGCCGCCCCCAGGAGCAAGTAGGCGAGAAGACCGTGGAGGAGCAGAGGTCAGAAGGATCCTCTGTGGAAGTCACTGAAAAGGAGCCCCTTGTGGCAACTTCTGCCAGTGAGCCCAAGAAGGAAGATGAGCTGGAGCCAGGAGCCCCAGGTTTGGAGGGTGGGAGGATCACCTTTCAGGGAATAAAAGGAGAAAAAAGCCCTTCTGCTAGGCCTGGCAAATAGGAAAAGAGAATCTTCTCTCTCCTTGGGCATGTAATGCTCACTATTGGCTTGAAATCAGTCTTCATTTGCTGATGCGTGTCTTCTTCCTGTGTGTGCATCCTGTTCTCTTGTCTGTTGCTGTTCCTTCTCCCCCTTCCCTGGTAAGAGGCAACACTGTGATAGCTGATTGGCCTCTGCCCCTTGCAGACCAGCTACTCCTGCCTTTGGGTAGCTGATCCAGCTCTGGCTCAGTCCAGCCTACCGTTCTTTCTGCCTCTGATCTCAGAGTTGGGGGGACATGGCAGGTGGAGGGTGATTGGAGAGGTAGGGGCTGACGCACGTCTGATGAAAATGTCAGATCTGAAACAGAGAAGCCAGTGGGAGCAATTATTTCCCAGGAACTAGATTTTATTAGTGATTAAAAAGGAAGAAATTGAATTATGAGAGCCAGGAATCTGCTGCCTCAGGATGAACTCCCAGCGAGCTGAGCAGGTGGGGATGAGGATTGCAGTGAGGAAGGAAGAAAAGGTTGTGGGTCTGTTTTTGTATCTTATCCCTTCCTCGTTGCCCCTCCCCACCACTCCTTTAGCGGGTGGGCAGCTATGTTTTCCCTGTTGTGCTAGTCCTCCCTTCCTCCTCTGCGTCCTCTCTCTTCCTCACTTCATCCTTCTCCCAACAAATCCTTGGTGTCAGTGGAGGCAGAAGCTACCAGACTGCTGGGCAGGGGTGGATGTGGCACTTTGGGGTAATGGATGGGCCCCCAGGGGAGCAGTGAGCTGCATCTCTTAGGAAATGCTACTTTGCTTCTATCCCCCAGCTCTGACTCTGCCCGTGACCCCTCATAAAGAATGGCTGCACATGGACACTGTTGAGCTGGAGAAGCTCCACTGGACTCAGAACCTGCCCCCACTCCGGCGGCAGCAGACACAGGAGGTGAGGAGGGTCAAGCGGCTTACAGGGTGGGCAGGTGGGGGGGTGGCCTGTAGCTCTTGCACCCGGTACTCAGGCCCTCCTCTTCCCTCGAGCTTGAGAAACCTCTCCCTTTGCACTCAGCCTCCTCTCCCATCGCCTTGCCTCGACTCAAGGGCCAGGAGAGCCCACTCCTAGTCAGAATAGAGTCAGGACCCAAGTCCTGGGAGGTGGAGGATTAAAGGTGAGGAGTGGGTGCGGGGGAGTTGCTGCTGCCCCTCTCCATAGCCCTCTTTCTTCTCCCATTAGCGGATGCAGGCCCGATTCAGTCTTCAGGGAGAGCTGCTGGCCCCCGATGTGGACCTGCCCACCCATCTGGGTCTGCATCACCATGGAGAGGAGGCGGAGGTGAGGCCTGGGCAACTCTGGCAAGTGCTTTGAACCACCGTGTGGAAAAGAACCTCTGGTCAGTTGCCATGGACCTCCTGTGTGCCCTGCTCTGGTTCATGGCCTTTCTGTCCATTCCTGATCGCCTAAGCGGACTTGAACTCTTTCTAGTCATCCCCTTACATTCTAGTCAGTGGGCAGGACTTACCCATTCTGTGTCTGCCACCTCCCGTGATGTGTCCTCATTGTGAGCCGTGCTTCCTCTCGACTGCTCCACCGCGTGGCCCGCTCTCTCCACTGTGCCATTCTGTCCCTCATGGGGCTGCCACCCCCATTTCCTCGGGCCCAGCTCGGGCCATGCCTTGCCTCAGAAGTTTCCTGGCTCCCCTCTGCCTGCAGAATAAGGTCTTAGCTCCTTAGCCACACAAGATATCCCTTCCACAGCTTCTCCCTGCTGACCCTGCAGCTCCCGCCCTCCTGCTGTGCATGGACAGTCCTCTCCCCACGTGCACCTGTGCTCTGGGACCTCCAGAGCTCAGCTCCTGAAACCTGCCCCAGGGGTGTGTTGGCCCTTTGCCCCCTGCCAGGCCATCGTAGCTCCCACCACCCACCGAGGCCAACCACATTTCTGCTCTCTTGCTCTCCAGTTGCAAATTAAATACCAGTGGCTACACTCTTCCCAAGAAGCCTCATGCCACGGGTATTGAGTACATGCCTTATCTTTTTTACCAGTTTGTAGGGCCATGGAGAGCAGAGGCAAGAATTAATCTCTTACGCTTGACACACAGTGCTGGCACTTGGGGTGGGAGTGTGCTCCCCTCTGTCTTGGCTCTTTCTAACTTCTTGCCCCTGCCTCAGAGAGCAGGGTACTCCCTACAGGAGCTGTTTCACTTGACACGCAGCCAGGTGGCCCAGCAGAGAGCACTAGCGCTGCATGTGCTGGCCCAGGTCATCGACAGGGTGAGTGGACTGCAGGCCTGGGCCTGCCCCCTGCCTTAGATTCTCCCACCTCTGCCCCTTCCACTCTGGCTGACGAGCCCATACATCAGCTGACTGTGGGTCAAACTGGGAGTGGGACCAACCCACAGTCATCGGTGGGCAAGGAAAGGGTTTAGGACAAAGAGTATAATCTTCAGTTGGCTTTTATCCTCCTGTCCCCAAGGCCCAGGCTGGGGAGTTTGGGGACCGGCTAGTGGGCAGTGTTTTGCGCCTTCTTTTGGATGCTGGTTTCCTCTTCCTCCTGCGCTTCTCCCTGGATGACAGAGTGGACGGGGTCATCGCAGCTGCTGTCCGTGCTCTTCGGGCTCTGCTGGTCGCTCCTGGAGATGAGGTACAATGGGGATAGGAGTGGGACTTTGAGACTTCAGGCTCCCTATATCCTGCTGGCCATGCCCATGTTGCTGCAGCTTTGCCATGAAGAGCAGAAAATGGAATGGCAGCTTTACTCTCTTCAACCAAAGGCTCCGAAGCCCAGGAGCCTTTCCTTTTTTTTTTTTTTAAGATTTATTTATTTATGCATACAAGAGCTGGGGTACAGGCCAGAGGTGTGGGGGGAGGGGGGTGAGAGGATTCACCAGAGACAGTAGGGAGCAGAACAGGCAGATCTACTGAAACACACTGCTGAGGGGAGCAGCGGGGAGACAGGAGAGGTCTGCTGCGCCATGTGGATAGCTCCCTGGCCGGGGATGGGACTCAGGCAATAGCTTGATAGCGCTGTGTCTTTTACCCCTGCGCCACCAGGAAGGTGCAGGAGCCTTGCCTTTCTCTCTGTGGGTGGCCTCCGCTCCCTACTCCTGTCCCACTTCCTAGCCTGTCCTTCTCCTTCCCTCCCGATTCCCTTTCCATTGGCAGGAGCTCCTTGACAGCACCTTCTCCTGGTACCATGGAGCTTTGGTGTTCCCTCTGATGCCCAGTAAGGAGGACAAGGAAGATGAGGACGAGGACGAAGAGCCCACAGCAGAAAAGACCAAAAAGAAGAGCCCTGAGGAAAGAAACCGGCCTCCATCTGATCTGGCCCGACATGATGTCATCAAGGTAGCGGCACTGGGACAGCTGCACCTGGCCCATGACCGCAGCACAGGGGCAGGCACATGTTGGACAAGAGGGGCCGTCACGGCCTGGGGTCCAGCTGCATTGGTAGGAGATTTATCTCTAATCTACCCCAGGGGCTTCTGGCCACCAACCTGCTGCCTCGGCTGCGCTATGTGCTGGAGGTGACCTGCCCAGGACCCTCTGTGGTCCTTGACATACTGGCTGTGCTCATCCGCCTGGCCCGGCATTCTCTGGAGTCAGCCACGAGGGTAAGAAAGAGGCAGCAGGAAATGGACAAAGAGCTTAGCTGGACCTGGTCTTGACCCTCAGCCTCCCCTTTTCCTCCTGTCCCCCGCAGGTCCTGGAGTGCCCTCGGCTGATAGAGACGATAGTTCGAGAGTTTCTGCCCACCAGCTGGTCCCCCATGGGGGTGGGGCCTACCGCCAGCCTACACAAAGTCCCCTGCACCCCTGCCATGAAACTGCTTCGTGTCTTGGCTTCGGCTGGTAGGAACATAGCTGCCCGACTGGTGAGCAGGACACAGGGCCACGTACAGATAGGCACCTATCACCTGTCGCCAAGTAGCTGTAGAACAGATCCTCGGCTAGTACTTTCTAGAAGGAAGGAGGAGATAGTTTTACCTTTTCCAGAGCTCTGACCCTGGGGCACCAGAGGGGCCAGGAACAGTTGGCAAAGTCTCCATAGTGAGAGAACCAGAGGCTTCTTGGGACTAGGGAGTCCCAGCTGATCCTGACCCCAGACTCTGCCCACCCAGTTGAGCAGTTTTGATCTCCGGAGCCGCCTGTGCCGCTTCATAGCTGAGGCTCCCCAGGAACTGGCTTTGCCTCCTACGGAAGCTGAGATGCTGAGCACTGAGGCCTTCCGCCTGTGGGCTGTGGCCGCGGCCTACGGCCAAGGCTGTGACCTTTATCGGTAAGGAGAGACCCGAGGTTGGGGAGGTTAGGGCGCGCTCGTAGACCCCCAGATCTGTACCTCTGTACAGGTCTAAGCTGTTACTATCTAAGCTGATATCTCAGCTTTGCCCAAGGGTTCAAGCATGGTAGGAGGCTGAGAATGAGGAAGAGGGGATTCTGGGAGGGAAAGAAGGCTTGGGGTCTGGACCAGCCCAAGGGCAGTAGGGAACCACACTCATGCACCATGGCATTGGTGTTGGATGAAATGAGGTTTACAATCCCTGCTGAGGAAAACCTTAAGGAGCTACTGCCTCTCCTCAGCCCCAGCCTTCCTGCCCTGGTGAAAGCTTCAAGAGCACCAGGCCAGGGAATGGGCCTGGGTGGTAGGGGCTTACATCTTATATCTCCATCTCCCTTCATGCCCTGAAAGGCAATTGTTTTCTCCAGGAAGCTATACCCAGTGCTGATGCGGGCCCTGCAGGCTGTGCCGAAGGAGCTCAGCACCCACCCACCTCAGCCCCTATCCGTTCAGCGGATAGCCTCACTGCTCACTCTCCTCACCCAGCTGACCCTGGCAGCCAGCAGCACCAGCCCTGGGCCCAGCAGGTAGGTGATAGCCCTGACCTGCCCGCAGGGATGTCCTACAGGGGACTCCAGGACACATAGGAGTGCTCCACAGGGAGGGGTGGTTAGAGCTTAGAGGGGAGGTGAGGGGCCTCACTTGGCCCCTGTTGCACTCCTGTAGCGATTCTGCTGAGAACCTCTCAGCCGCCCCTTCCGGGATCACTTGGACCCAGGTGTCTGGGCTCCTGCCTCTGGTGGAGCCATGTCTAAGACAGACCTTGAAGTTGCTACCCAGACCTAAGATTTGGTGTGCCCTGAGCCCTGTGTCTACTGCCTGCCTGCTCTTCCTGGGCGCCTACTACCAGGCCTGGAGCCAGCAGGTGAGTGCTACCCACCCGCGTTCCCCCAGGCCTCCATCTAATACTCCACCTACTTACTCCTGTTCCCCTCCCCACTCCTGCCACCCCCATTCCCACCATCTCCTACCTTCTGCTGCTTATCTTCCTCTTTCCACCTTCATACCTAGTGAGGCTTCCAGAAGCATGGTGGTGGGGACCAGAGAACCCCAAGCAGCAGCCCAGCCCTGCGTTTTTATGCTCTCTCAGGACCCCTAGACCCCTAGTGGGTGTCGGAGCAACCTCAGGGTCTTTTCCACAAGGGTCAGAGGCAGAAGTCTACATACAATGACCCTTTGGGCTCTTGGAATCCTGGGTTTGGCCTAGGTACACCGGGTATAGGAGAAAGTGTATCCTAGCCCTCAGCTCATTGAGCCCCTTGGTCCTCCAGCCAAGAATGTGCCCTGGGGATTGGCTTCAGGACATGGAACGCCTGTCGGAGGAGCTGCTGTTGCCCTTGCTGCACCAGCCCACTCTGGGCAGCCTGTGGGAGTCCCTTGGGTATGTACATAGTGGTGGGGGAGGGGCGGGAAGAGGTTGTGGGAGGAGACACTTGCTCTCCTTGTGGGATTCCTGGGCCTGACTCCCTGCTCCGTCCCAGGTGGAAGCCCTCAGCCTGAGGGAAACCTGAATCCCTAACAGGTGATGGTTGTATAGGGCAGAGGACGGTGGCACTCCTCTGCACAGCCAGGGCTCAGGAGCACATCAGGCCAGAGCTCCTTTCAATGTCTCCATTCTGCTTCCAGGTGCTGCTCCCCTCTCTGCAACCCTCTGTCCTGTGCTCCGGCCCCTGAAGCTCTCCCGAGCCTTGTGTCACTAGGCTGCACGGGAGGCTGTCCCCCTCTCAGTCTGGCTGGCTCAGCGTCACCCTTCCCGTTCCTCACCGCCCTCTTCTCTCTTTTCAACTCCCTGACCCGGATCCATAAGGGCCTTTGTGGTCAGGTGAGCCGTGGGTTTCCTGGTTAGGGGCTAGACAGGAGGTCAGGAATCACAAAGAAAAGGGGAGGTGTTCCTTGGGGAAGGGAGGCCTCTTCTGTCGGCACCCACTTCTCTGAGTTTGGCGGGGGACAGGCCAGCTGCCTGGGGACACCCAGAAGAGATCAGTCGCATTCTAGATGTGAAGAAATGTGCTTTTCTTCAGCTGGAAGCCATACTGGCTGCCCCGGGACTCCAGAACTACTTTCTCCAGTGTGTGACTCCGATGGCTGCCCCACACCTCACACCCTTCTCTGCGTGGGCCCTGCGCCATGAGTACCACCTACAGTACCTGGCACTCACCCTGGCTCAGAGAGTGGTAGGTGCCCCTGTCTGTTGTTGTCTCCCTCCACCTCCCACCTGCCAGTATCTCTATCCATGCCACTGTCCCGCATCCTTCCCAGTTGTCCCCATCCTGCTTGTCTGGGACTTGTGCTGCTTCTGCTAGGCCACATAGTTCCTGCTTTCCTCGAGACACACCCTGCAGCATATATACTCTGCTTCTCGTCTCTTTGTTTTGTTACCTCCTACCCCTCTGCCCTTCCCCAACTGCTTTCTGCTTTTCTGTCTGCAGGCAACATTCCAGCCAGTGCCGGCCACCCGTGCTGCCCTCCATCATGGCCTGGCCTTGGCTCTACTGAGTCGCCTGCTGCCTGGAAGTGAGCACCTCGCCCATGAGTTGCTGCTGAGTTTTGTGTTCCGGCCAGAGTTCCTCCCGTAAGCGCAGGGTTGATGGCATCAACTCAGCCCTTTGACAGGCTGCTGTGATGACTGACAGCAGCCCCGGATCTGGAGCAAGGAGACCTGGATTGAATTCCTTTTCTCCCATGGGCTACCCCTAACCTGTCTGAGCTTCCATTTCCTCATTAGTGCAGTGAGGAGGAGGGTAACCACACTAGAGAATTATTTTGAGACTTCAGTGTGACAGTATGACTCAAAATGTTCTGTTAACTAGCTATACACGTGTGATAGCTAACAGTGCTGAGTGCTAACTCTGGGTCTGGTACTCCCTTAAGTATTTTACCTGAGTACTATGAGATACATATTCTTATTACCATCCCCATTTACTTGCAACTGGCATACCCCCAGCATGGAAGGGTAGCAGGAGGACAGGGAGGGGCACGACTAGATGTAGGAGCCTCTGGGAAGCCCTGGGAGCTGGCAGGGCCTTCGGGTGCTGTGGTTGAAGCCCTCATTTTTGGCTTTGTGTTCTGTTACAGGGAAAAAGAATCAGGGGGCCTGGAGGCAGCTGACTTCTCTGACCGGCTCTCCTTAGGGAGTGGAAGGGATCTTGGGTGTGCGCGAGGGGCTCTGCTAGCTCAGGCCTGCCAGGATCTCCCCAGCATCCGCAGCTGCTACCTGACCCACTGCTCCCTGGTCCGAGCCAGCCTGATTGTTTCCCAGGCCTTATACCGAGGGGAGCTACAGCAGGTCCCAGGTCTGCTGCTCCCTGTGCCTAAGGAGCCACTGCTGCCCACTGACTGGCCTTTCCTGCCATTGATTCACCTCTACCACCAGGCCTCAGAGACCCCCTCAGGGCTCCCTCCTGCTGACACAGTGGGCACAGCCATGCGGGCCCTGCAATGGATATTAGTCCTGGAGAGCTGGCGCCCCCAGGCCCTCCTGGCTGTGCCTCCCGCTGCCCGCCTGGCACGACTCATGTGTGCCTTCCTGGTAGATGGTGAACTATTTCGGGAGACCCCAATACAGCACCTGGTGGCTGCCCTTCTGGCTCAGCTCTGCCAGCCTGAAGTCCTGCCAAAACTTAACCTGGACTGCCCACTTCCTGGCCTGACGTCTTTCCCTGACCTCTACGCCAGCTTCCTGGAGCATTTTGAGGCTGTCTCTTTTGGGGATCACCTCTTTGGAGCGCTGGTCCTCCTTCCCCTGCAGCGTCGGTTCAGTGTCACCTTGCGCCTCGCCCTCTTTGGAGAGCACGTGGGAGCCTTGCGAGCTCTGGGCCTGCCTCTGATCCAGGTACCTTCTCAGCCCAGTAGGGCCTACGGTGGGCTTCCTGTACTGGGCCTTGGTAAGAGTCCTGAGCAGTGGGGTGCTGTGGCGGGCCTCAGGGTCCTCATTTCACTCCCTGGAGGCTTTGAGGAGATGGAGAGAATCCATGAGAATGATCCAGCATGGCATCAGGCACAGAATCGGTGTTTGCTGCTATTCACAAGACATGGCCCCTCGCCCACAAAGTGCTACAATCTAGATCAGAAGAGATATACTAAAAGCCCACAGAGTTCGGAAATATTCAGATTCTAGGTGGGATTTAGAGAAGGAAAAGGTCCGAGTGGGCTTCCAATAAGGAAAATGCTCTGTGGAAGAAGTGGGGAGTGACCAGGGCGTCGAAGGCTGAGTAGAATCTGTATTGTGGGAGAGGTAGGACAGGGTGTGCTAATGGACTAGCATAAACAGTAGCTCAGAGGCAGGGAAGAGTAGGAAAGGGTAGAAGGAGGAAGTCGACAGCGATGATGTCTTTGAACATACGCCAGTTCTGTTACACCGGCCACAGAAAGGAAAAAAAAAAAAGGAAGTCCATGTTTCACTTTGGGAACTTGCTGGAAACAAGGCAAAGTCTTAGAGGGCCTGAAATATCAGGATAAGGGGTTAAACTTCTAAGCTATAAAGAGTTAACTATTTTTAAGATTTGATTTTTTATGTTCATTATTACATTCTGATAAAGTAAAAATTTTAATATATAAATACATTTATTGTGCATATGCTATATAAATACATCTTTTATATAAAAGCCTAAGAGGAAAATGCAAAATATTTTTAACAATTAAAAAGAAAATTGTAACCATTCATAATTCCCCTGCCCAATGGTAACCATTTTGATTTATCTTTTTCTATTTTTTATATAAATACATACTTTTTGTAAAGTTGGATGGGAGTCACTGCCATTTTCTTCACTTAACATTACATAGAAATAGGTCCTCCCTGGTGGTGCAGCGGTTGAGCGCTGGGTTGCGAAGCTGCCCGCAGCCTCTGCAGCGCCGGTTCGATCCCCGGCTACTCCCGGGCCACCGGAGGAGGGTCCCGCATGGCGCGCAGACCTCTCCTGCCGCCCGCTGCTCCCCTCAGCAGTGTACTTCGGTCCTTCTGCCTGCTCTGCTCCCCGCTCTGGCTCTGGTGAATTCTCTCACCCTCCCGCGCTTCTGACTGTACCCAGTGCATGTATAAACAAACAAGCAAATAAATAAATCTTTTTTTAAAAAAAAAATATTACGTAGAAATAGTCCCCACATCATTAAACATTCTAAGTCAGCATTTTTTTATTATTATGTAATGTCCGTGTGCAGGCGTGCCCCGACTTGCTCCTTCAGAATCACTGGTGGTCCTGAGAGTTTTCAGGGGTTTTTTCTATTTAAGTAACGGTATGATAAGCTTACCCTTGTACATAAACTTTGTTTCCCTCATGACATTTCTGCACGGAATTAAAAAATGTTTTGAAAGAAACATGAACTTGTGAAAGGTTTAGATGATATACTTGAACAGTGAACTTGAAAGTTTTAAGTAGATTAAACAAGGAGTGGCAAGCAGTAAAAATTCACAACTGCTTCTCAGTTTCCCAGCTTCCCAGCTCTTTGGTCTTTCGCTGTCAGCCTTATGATAGAAAGGGATGAATGTTTAGGACCTGACCTTCCCCCTCAGGATTTGGTTCAAGTGCCCATCAACCATCCGCCCTGTCATCCAGTGCTGCACGCTCCCAACCACACTCGCGTGCCTCATTTTCCCTGTCACAGTTGCCCGTGTCCCTGGCGTGCTACACAGAGCCCCCAGAAGACAACCTGGCCCTTCTGCAGCTCTACTTCCGGGCCCTGGTCACCGGTGCCCTCCGCCCATGCTGGTGCCCTGTGCTCTATGCTGTGGCTGTGGCTCATGTCAATAGCTTCATCTTTTCCCAGGACCCAAGGAACTCAGTAAGTCACATCCCCATCTGCAGAGGGAGGAAGGCGGCCTGTGACTGAGCTGGGGAGGAGGTGAGAGGCATGCAAGGCCCATGGTGGGTACCAACCCTTGGCCCAGTGCCCCTCTTCCTGTTTTGCCTCTAGGACGAAATGAAGGCTGCCCACAGAAGCATGCTGCAGAAAACCTGGCTGCTGACAGATGAGGTAGGGTCAGTACCTCCTGAACGATGGGAGGACAGAAGGTTTTGGGGGGAGAGAGATCTCACCCAGATCTCATTACCTGCTCAATCATATTCCTTCCCTCCTTGCAGGGGCTCCGGCAGCACCTCCTCCACTATAAGCTTCCGAATTCCACCCTCCCAGAAGGTTTCGAGCTATATCCCAAGTTGCCCCCTTTGCGTCAGCAGTACCTCCAGAGACTGTTCCAAAATGGGGTATCAGGGACCTAGCAGAACTGCTACAAATGAAGAGATGGCTATATTCTCTTGGGGTGCACCCACAGATGCCTCACCAGACAGAAGAGCTTTGTGTTCTAAGGGTGAACAGGAGACAGGAGCAGAAGGCTTGCTTCCTGGGAGCAGGGTGAACCTTTATATCCTGATATCTGAAACTTGGGCTCTGGTGCTTCTGCGGGGTGGTACAGGGAATGAAGGGTGACTTAACCATTTATCCCCTCTTGGGGAAAGACAACTAAGTTCACCTCTCCTGCCTCAGGCTAGAGTATATAAATACTGTCGCTGTATATTGAAATAAAATTTTTTTTAATCTCCTGGAAATATGATTTGGGCTAATTTCAGACATGTTGAGGACTGGTATCAAGGGATGGATTGGCCCAGAGAAGAAGGGCTACAGTGGAAGAGGTGGGGAGACTAAGTCCATGTTTGGCGACCATAAAAATACAGGTCCCAGTTCTGGAGTGGAGCCACGCAGTACAATACTCATGAGAATGGGGACGCTTCAAGATGGATTCACTCCAGGGCCTCCTTGGTGGTGCGAGGGGTGAAGATGCAACCTATGAAGCTGTCCACAGCCACTGCAGTATGAGTTCAATCCCTGGCCAGGGAGCTACCCACATGGTGCAGCAGACCTCTCCTGACTCGCCTGTTCTGCTCCCCACTCTGTCTCAGGTGAATCCTCTCACCCCCCCCACAACTCTGGCCTGTACCCCAGTTCTTGTATGCATAAATAAATCTTTAAAAGAAAAGAAGGATTCACCCCAGTGGGCCACTTGGAGTGTAGGTGTCTTTAGTGAGGTCTCCTTATGGTCCCCTATTTCCATCAACTGCTATCCTGAGACATGAAGAAGCCCCAAATCAGACAGGCACAGTAGCTACCTCTCTCAACTTCTTTGGGCTGCCGTCACACAATGCCATAGACTGGGTGACTGACAAACAGCAGAAATTTATTTCTCACAGTTCTGGTGCCCAAGAGTTTCAAGATCAAGGTGCAAACAGATTTGGTGTCTAGTGAGGGCCTGCTTCATGGTTCATAGACAGCCTCACATGGCAGATGGTATGAAGATGCTGTCTACCTCCTCTGTTCATGGGGCACTCAGCCCGTTCCCCTGAGGTGGAGCCCTCATGCCCTAATCACTCTCCCAAGGTCCCACCTCCAAATACCCTCACATTGCGGGTGAGGCAGCAAAATGTGAATCTGGGATCTATGAAGGAATGGGTCAAAGCATAAACCCTGGTTCATCTGTTCATCTCATTTGGTGGAGTTTCTAAGTTTGGTCCAGGCCTCCCTGGTGGTGCAGGCGGTTGAGCACAGTGCTGTGAAGCTCTCCGCAGCCTCTGTAGTGCCGGTTCAATCCCCAGCCAATTGCGGAGATACCCACATAGCACGGCAGACCTCTCCTGTCTCACCTGCTGCTCCCCTCTGCAGTGTATTTCGGTCAGTCTGCCTGTTCTGTTCCCCACTCTGTCTCTGGTGAATCCTCTCACCCTCTCACAATCTGGCCTGTACCCCAGTTCTTGTAAATAAATATTAAAAAAAAAGTACTAAGTTTGGTCCGAATTTTAACATTTAAGCTTTTTTTTTTTTTTTTTTTTTTTTTATAGAGGCATGTTTATTTCTTTATTTATTTGTTTTGTTTGTTTGTTCTGTTTACACATGCACTGGGTGCAGTCAGAAGCGCGGGAGGGTGAGAGAATTCACCAGAGCCAGAGCGGGGAGCAGAACAGGCAGAAGGACCAAAGGACACTGCTGAGGGGAGCAGCGGGCGGCAGGAGAGGTCTGCGCGCCATGTGGGACCCTCCTCAGGTGGCCGGGGAGCAGCCGGGGATCGAACCGGCGCCGCAGAGGCCGCGGGCAGCTTCGTAACCCAGCGCTCAACCGCTGCGCCACCGGGGAGGCCCAACATTTAAGCTTTTGTACAATGTCATTTGCTATATGGAATTACCAGAAAGGCTTCCCTGGTGCCTCATGGGTTAAAGTCTTAGCGCTATCAAGCTATATTGCCAGCCACTGCAGCACAGTTCAATCCCCAGGCAGGGAGGTGGCCCTCATGGCACAGTAGACCTCTCCTGTCTCACCCGCTGTTCCCCTCAGCAGTGTATTTCAGTAGCTCTGCCTGTTCTGCTCCCCACTCTGTGGTGAATCCTCTCACCCCTACCCCTGCACCTCTGGCCTATACCTCAGTTCTTGTATGCATAAATAAATAAAACAAATCTTTAAAAAAATTACTTACCATAGCTGTTTATAGGTCACCAAGGTGAGTGTGTTGTGCCTGTTTATAGGTAGACAGAACCACTTCTCATAAATGGAGCTGCTGAAAACAGAATTACACATTAGGTTTTTTTAAGCAACTACTGTGTCAGCAATAATAGTTCTCAAACATCTTGTGACAAAAATCACCTGGAAATTGGGGAGCCAAACCACTAGTGTTTCTGATTCAGTAGGTTGGGGTGAAACCCAAGAATTTGTATTTCTAACAAGTTCCCAGGCTTATGCTGCTGTTAAGAACTAACCACACTTTGAGAACCAGGCTTACATAGTGTCTTGCAAATAAATTCTGTGACCTCCTAGTGGGATAGCTGCAGAGTCAAATAGGGCATGGGTACCAGTTTTTACAAAATCACTGTGTGTCCACACCTAGCCCTGTACACTCAGACACTTTACCATGTAGTATTCCCCCCCCACCCCGGTGTTTTATATTAAACACAGGCCTCAGTCTTCAAAATCAGTGATTAGAGCAAAAAATGAGGACCCAAGACACAAACCAGCTGAAGCTGAGCGGCCCTCACAGTTATGGTGCCAATTTCCCTGCATGCAGTGCTACGCTGGTGGGGAAACTCAAGAGAAGTTGGGACCTGTGTACCCTCAGCCATTGACTGGGGATGCTAGAGCCAACACTCGGGTCTTCTGCCCCCTGGTCCAGGTTCTGCCATAAGAGAAAGAAGCTGTACAGTTAACATGGACAGGCAATGGCACTGTGTGAGGAGACCCATATTTCTAAGTCACAATCTAAGAAATCGGTCACAAAGGCATTGAAAGGCTCAAGTAGTGGCAAGTGATTATGCCTCACTTGGGGTAATTTAGGAGAACTTCCCAAATGTTATCACCACCCAAACCCACATACACATCACAGCTACCCCCACTGAGGAAACCCACCCCACTGTTCCTGACTGACAAACCTAGAAACCCAAGCTGGATTCTGGGGTGTGACACCACTTTCTCATCCTGTTGCCTTGAAAGGGTAGGGGCAGCCAGAGGCCCCTTAGGTGGGGGCTCTAATAGGTTCCTCTCTGGGAAAATGTGGAGATCTGGATGCCCACATACCCTGCTCTTCCCTCCTTCCACATCTCCAGGGCTGAGGTGGGAGTGGCGGGCTGCCTTTAGGACCCCGCAGTGTCTGGCGGCTGCGGCACTCTCCTGCAAGAGGCAGTCTGGGCCAAGTGGCGAGACCTGAGCCAGCAGCCCTGGCCTGGGCAGTCCTAACAGCACCAGGCGCTTCCACGGGCTGCTGCTGTGGCTGGGAGGGGCAGGTAAGTGCCTTCTGGCAGACAGGGGTGTGTCAGAACTGGGGAACCATCATAGGGTTGGGGACACAGAGGCGACAGTCTGGGTCTCATTGAGTCCTCCTGATACCTGCAAGCCCCTGGACCAAAACTTCCTGGGCCCTGCTGCTGCAGTGCAGGCTGAGAAGCACAGTGGGTGCCAGCCCAGAAGACCACATTATGCAGCTTGGAAAGGATCTGCCTTGAGGTCTCAGTAGTGCCTAGGTGGGGACCAAGTTAAGCCCAGGAAAGAATGGGGGACCTGGAAGACCCAGCTGTGCAGCCCCTAAATAACTCAATGGGAAGAACTGTCCAAGCAGAGAGACTTGCAGAGGTGTCAGCGGACACCCCACTGGGCTGAGGCCACGGGAGCCGGGGTCTGGCAGGTGTCAGGGCTGGTGCGCGGCGGCAGGGTGGGTGAGGGCGTGGCAGAGAGAGAAGTTGCCTCTTTATGGCTCCTCCCCGCCTGCTTTAACCTCCTGCGGCCTCTCCCAAACCCGCGACTCCCGACCAGCTTCCAGGAGCCATTTTCTGCTCCAGTTCGGATCCCAGGAGCTTCACTGCCATCTTCACCCCTGCGCCGCCAACTCCAAGACCGCGGGATGCAAACGTCCCCGCCCCCTTATCCCCGGGGAGCAAGCCCCCCCCCCTTATCCGCCCTGAGCTCCTGCTTTCCTTCTCGTCCGCCCACCGCCGCCGGCTGGGGCAGCGGCTCTGCGGGGCGCTCTCCCGTCCCTGCCCCAGGCGCCCAGGGGCCCCGGCTGCTTCCACCCGGGGCCAGCGGCCCTGGGGCGCGGCGCACGCGGGCAGGCGCGCGGGGTGACCTGCGGGCGCCGGGCCGGCCGGTACCTGGAAGCGCCGCGCCGAGGCGGGGCGGGGGGCGAGCTGCGCGCCGCACCGGGCGTGGGGGCGCCCCAGGGGCCCGCGGCCCCGCCGCCCGCCCGCCTTCCAGCAGCCCCCGGGAGCCCCGGCCCGCGGCGGCTGGCAGCCCCCCCTTTCCATTAAACCTTGTAAAACAAGTGCATGATCTCAATTAATGGGGCGCAAATCTAGTCACACTTTTGCAGAATCCCTTCAGAATCCACTCAGGGCTCCACTCCCCTGAGAACTTTCTCGAGCTGCCGCGTCACAACCTCCGCCCAGGGGGGCTCAAGGGCCGGGCCTCAGCGCCCACTGCGCGCGGGGTCTCCGCCTGGGGGCGCGGGCGGCGCGGGGCCGCGAACCCCCTGACTCGGGCCCGTGGGGTCTTCGCCTCCGGCGTCTCCCGCTGGGTCTCGGGGCGGCGCCTTCCAGCCGCGCGGCTCAAGCGCCCCAGGGCGAGGGTCGAGCGGCGGGAGCTGGCCCAGCCCCGGGGGCCGCGGGGGAGCCCCGAGAGCCGGCCCTTCCCCTCGGGGAGTCTCGGGTCGCGGCGGGGCTCGATGCCCCAGGGGGCCGCGGCGGGGTCTCGGCGCTGGGCGGGGGCGTGGGGGGCGCCCGCTGCGCGTTTCGGGGAAGTGCTTGGCTCTGCGCGGTCCTTCTGCCCCCAGCGCTCGGTGCTGGGGTCCCCAAGCCCCCCGCGGGCGCGCACACACGTGCGCTGCACATGGACTTAAATCCCCCAAATCCTGGGCCCTGCGGGGGCGCGTCCCCGAGCTCAGCCCCGAGGCGGGCGCCCTCCCGCGCGCCGGCGCCGCTGCCCGGCGGGAGGACGCGCCCCCGAAGCCCCTGACCCCCGAACCCCGGCGGCTGGAGCCACGGCTGGGGCGACCGGGGCAGGCGGCCGCGCCTACCTGAGGCGACCGGCTCGCGCGCGGGAAGCGGGAAAGCCGCGGAGGCGCCGGGAGCAGCCGCGGGGCGGGGGGCGCGGGGCGGGGCGGGGGGCGCGGGGCGGGGGGGCGGGGCGAGGCGGCGGGTGGGACTCGCGGCCCGGGGGGGCGGCCGTGCGCCCTGGTCCCGCTGCCCGCCGGCCTGCTGGGGGGGGGGACGGCGGGACGTCGGGGACCCCCTAGAAGGGGCAGAGGGCGGCCGGGGCTGCGCAGGGGCCGGGGCTGCACTCGGCGGGCGCAGCCGGCGGCTTCGGGCGGCGGCGGGGCCTGCGCTGCGGGGGGCGGAGGCCGGGCCTCAGGGGTGGGTGCGCCCCGGGGTGCGCCGGGCGGCCCCTGAGCGGAACCAGGCCCGAGCCTTAGAACAGGCCGCGTGCTGGGAGGAGAGGCGGGAAGGGAGGGCACAGGATACAGCCCCACGCCGCAGCCGCAGAGAAATTGCTCTTAGAAAGGAGGTCAAATAAGTCTGCATATCGCGCAAGCAGACTGGACCCCCCTAGGTTTTCATTTAAATCCAGCGCCTGTTCCATCACGCAGGTGTCCTTGTTTCGCAACAGCCCCAGGACTCTGGCGAGCTCAGCCAGGCTCACATTCTGCGTCTTTACTTCTGAAAATGTGGCCCCTGAAGCAGCAGCAGCAGCACCACCTGAGTGGTGAGAGATGCAAAGTCTCAGCCCCTCCAAGCAGCTGAATCTGAAAACCTAGGGGAGTGTCCCTGCCATCTGTGTTTTCAGGAAATCCCTCAGGTGATCCTAGTACTCTGCAAAGTTTGGAAAGCGCGGAGCAAAGAAACAGAGCCTTTCTTCTTGTCTGGGCTGTTGACACTTACATGATGCCCAGGAGATGTGCCTTGGGCGCCCCCATTTTACAGCTGAGGACATGGGGCCAGAGCGGTTCGGGCACTTAAGGATGTGTCCCAGCCAGGCTGAGCCAAGCCTTTGGGTTCTGGCTTTGGACTCCTTCCCTACCTTTCCTCCCCGTGACCTCCTGCTGTGAGCTGGCAGTGCCTGTTCTAGAATAGTCGTGTGAAGAAGGGCACACTGGGATTTGTGCTGGGGAACTCCTGCTTTCCCACTATTGGGCAGGCAGCGTCCCAGCTATGTGCCCTCCCCACCCCCCATTTTGTAGCCAAACTCTCTGTCACCTTCATTTTCCAGGGGGTCATGCCTCAGAGACTGATATCCTCTGGGCTGATGGAGACGATGGGGTGTCCTTCATGCATCCCAGCTGTGAGCTCTACCTGCAGCCTCTGGCAGGTATTGGCCCCTCCCCGATTATCAGTTCCTGTGCAACACCAAAATACTTAGGACCTGGGCTAGTGTGGTGCATTCTGGGGTGCTTATCAAGTATCTCCTTGTTATGAATTCACCTCAAATACTCGTAAACTCCAGAGCCCCAGAAGAGGGAGTGTGAGGCTTGGCAGAAGTTCTCCCCAAGCTCTCTTACCCGCCCTTAAATTCCTGGCACAGCTCCTTGTTTCAAAGTCCAGGTCTAGAATTAACCATGTGGCTGGAAAAAGTATATATGCCCCCACCCTCACCCCACAACGTCAGTTCTTTCACTCAGAGTCATGGAAAGCCATGGAGAGGTGGAGATTCCACCACACCTCAGTTGTAGTTACTGCTTTTTGAAAGATTGCCAGTGGCAGGTGGAGCTTCAGTTGGCTGAATGCGTGTGCCCAGAGGGCATGGAGCTAGCTGCTGATAACATCACCTGCAGGGGTATGTCCTGTCTTTCCCCAAGATCTGGACTCCTGGGACCACTGGACTGGGGGGAGCAGAAGGGCACTGGGAAAGATGTCTGCTGTGTGCCAGGCACTGTGCTAGGTGCTGGGCAGGGACCTGGAGGTGCATCAGTGTGTGCTCTGCCATCAAGAGCATGTGCTCAGTGGTTTAGTGTGGGACAGATGTGTAGCTGTGTATCCCAAGGTGATAATTGCCATGGAGGTTCTTGGGAGGAAGAGGTTGCATTTGTCAAAGGAAGAGATTATGGAAGAGTTAACACAGGCTGAGTCTTGAAGCCTGGGGAAAACCTGGGGTGGAGGGACAGAGGAGCTTTGTACTGGAGGTGTCTCTCTTTTTCTCCTAGACCAGCCTCGCCCCCCAGGTCCTCTGGTTCTGATGGTGGCAGTGATGGTAACAGTGACACTGGGCCTCCTCATGAGGTGTGGGGTCTTCATGCTGGGTATGGAGCATCCAGCAGATATGACTGAGTCAAGGTTGCCCACCTCTCCACTTAGCTGAGATGGTCTCTGTGGGTTTCCAGGGGCAGACATGGCTGATTTTAAGACCCCTCCTCCCAGCAGAGCCGTGGCTGATTCCTCTGGGGTTCTAAGAGTGCAAGTAGCTGGGGAGGCCTGGGAAAACACTTACCTTAATGGGCATCTGGAGGGGTATCCTGGGCATGGGGAGGTATGGCAGCATGCCTGAGCGGGCAGGTAGAGAGCATGCCATCACCCTCCCCTTCTCAGTGAACCACAAGAAGTGTCAGGGTCTGTGTGGGATGGCGCTGCCAGGCCCTGAGCTTGAGCTGAGCAAGCTTCAAGCCTCCACTATTCTGACAGCCCCCAACCCACACTACTGCCAAATGGGACCTGGTCCTGCCCAGTCCTTGTCTCTGCCTCCAGGGCTCACTGAAGTCTCCCCAGCCGAAGTCACTCTGCTCAGGTGAGTCCTCCCCTTCCTTCTGAGAACCTGTGCACTCTGAACCCCCACCCCTATCCTAGTCCCTTCTGGGGTCACTTATGGGTCCCAAAGAACTTCTGGCCCAAACCAGAGGAGATGGAGGCCAGAAGTGCTCCGAAAGGGAGAGTCATTTGTCCAACGTCAGCTGTCATCCCCCCATTTTGGGATGGCAGGGACCCTGGGATATGATTCCTTAGGAGCAAGGATTGTCTCCTCCCCAGGGTGTCTGCAAGGACCTAGAGGAAGGCCTAGACACAGACTCTCCCACCACCACCCTGACCCACACCCGCACTGTCCTCTGCTCTGGCTCTGCGCTAGTGGACAGCACCCCTGCAGGGCTTGTACTGGGGGACCTGCCATGACGCAGAGCTCACAGCCCTCCGACGGGGCCAGCTGGGCTTATGGGGTGGAGGCAACAAGGGAGGTAAAGGAGGCACTAGACCCTCTAGCACCCTTCTCCAGGCCCAGCCACCCTCTCCCTTCTAACCTGTCTTCCTGCAGAGGCCTGGGCCATGGAGCCTTTGGAGAGGTGTATGAAGGACGGGTCATTGGCCTTGCTGGGGACCCCAGCCCTCTGCAGGGGGCTATCAAGGTGAGAAGAGGTGCCATTCTGGCTGGAGGAGCGGACCAGGGCTCCATGGAGAGCAGCACGATTGCTGGAGCTAGGATCACCCCACCCTCCTTCTCCTCCCCAGACCCTGCCAGAACTCTGCTCTCACCAGGACGACCTAGAGTTCCTCATGGAGGCGCTGATCATCAGGTGTGCCCAGGGCCAGGGCCAGGGCCAGGGCCAGGGGTGGCAGGTGGGAGGGAAGCACCCAGAATTGCCTGCAGAAACAAACACCCTCTCTTCACCTGGGGCTGGGAGGTGGCAAGGCTAGAGAGAGAGATCCTTTCCAGTTTTGTGGCGTCCTAGAGCATGGCTTCTCTCCCTGCTGGTGATGGGGTGTGTGCACCACCTGCTCAGCAAGTTCAGCCATCAGAACATCGTGCGCTGCGTGGGGCTCAGCCTCCGGGCTGCCCCTCGATTAATTCTGCTGGGATTGATGCTGGGGGAGACACGAAGAGTTTCCTGAGGCACAGCCGCCCGCACCTGGTGAGACTTTTCTCAGCTCCCAGTCCCCTCTAAAGACCTGTCCCTTTGTCCCCAAACCCACATGGACTGATGAGCCCTCTGCCCTACCCAGGGCCAGCTGTCACCTCTGACCATGCAGGACCTGCTCAAGTTGGCCCAGGACGTAGCCCAGGGCTGCCACTATCTGGAGGAAAATCACTTCATACACCAGTTGGGAGTGATCCTGGTTTGGGGGAGCACCAGCCCAACTCCCTCCCCCAGGAACTGTCAGTCCACATAATTTTTAAGGAGATAAACCAGGACTGGCAGTGATTTTTTTTTTTCACCCCAGTCTGCAGGGACATTGCAGCCCGGAACTGCCTGCTGAGCTGCACCGGACCCAGCAGAGTGGCCAAGATTGGGGATTTCGGGATGGCAAGAGATAGCTAGAGGTGTGGGGACTAGACAGGTGGGAAGGGCTGCTGCGCTAAGGGAATTTATCTGCACCCTCATGATATTTGAACACCTCATCACGCCCCTTCTCTCTTCTGCAGGGCCAGTTATTACTGGAAGGAGAGCCGGGCTTTGCTGCCTGTCAAGTGGATGACACCAGAGGCCTTCCTGGAGGGAATCTTCACATCCAAGACAGACTCCTAGTGATAACATGCCTTGCTTCCTGCCCCGCTTTGGCCAACTCACATGAGGGAAGGGGAGGCTGTGCCTAATGGCCTTCCTCTTCCTCATGATGCAGGTCTTTTGGGAGATCTTCTTACTGGGAGATCTTCTTACTGGGCTATATGCCCTACCCTGGGCATACCAACCAGGAGGTACTGGACTTGGTTGTCAGTGGGGGATGGATGGATCCTCCTAGGGGCTGTCCAAGGCCTGTGTGAGTGTGGAGTATTGCCCAGGGAGGGAGGTGCTTCACAGCCATGGGTAGGCATGAACTCCTGCCTCTCCCCGGGTACTGTATCACGACCCAGTGTTGGCAGCACCAGCCTGAACTCCGCCCCAGTTTTGCCAGCATCTTGGAGTGTCTTCAGTCTGCACTCACGTGTGTCCCCCCCACCTACCCTGACCATCCTGGCCTTGAGGGTCAGAAGGGAAACCATAAAACAACACCACGGCCCCCTGCTCTCCTACCCTCCCAATTCAGGACCTGGGTGTGCTGAATTCACCCCTGCCGATGGAGCTAGGGCCCACCCTGGAGGAGCAAGGGACTTCAGGTCAGGGGAGCAGGCCTTTGGAGGGCCTAAGATTGCCACAGGTCCAGGAGCTAAGTGTAGAGAGTTTGAACAGCTGGAGAGGAAGCCTCCTTGGCCCCTGGCTGCCTTCTGGCCATGACCCTGCCAA
The DNA here is from genome assembly GCF_964194135.1 of Talpa europaea. Lineage (NCBI taxonomy): Eukaryota > Metazoa > Chordata > Mammalia > Eulipotyphla > Talpidae > Talpa > Talpa europaea. Next base: position 32,197,647 of record NC_140075.1, on the reverse strand, counting down.
ATCTAGGGACCTTCAAGCTCAGAACCTTTGGAATCTCACCTATGGCTCCTGGGGTCTAAGGGATCCTGAGGGGGAGGACCCAGGCTTTGATGGTAGCAATGGCTCCTCCCTCCACTCCTCCCGGAGCTTCTAGGCTGCTTGTTATTCTAGTAGCCTCTGTCCCCTGTGGTCTGCGTGGCATGTCTGGGCCTGTCTCGGGGCTGGCCTGGCATCACTGGACTCTCTGCCCTGGAAACCAGTGCCAGGTCTCCTGGGGAAGAGCCTGGCCACTCCCAGCCTTTTATCTTTGGATCAAGAGGTGACCTCCCAGGGGTGGGAGGAGAGTCAAACTGCCTCCTGCAGGAAGCCTTTGTGGATTGCTTTCCTCCCCAGCATCCTTCATCTGGGAGCAACCATCCCTAGACATCTCTACTAAAGACCTCTTCTTCTACCCTCCAGTAACCTAAGTGGATGCGAGGGATGCCAGAGAACTGAGAAGGAGCATCAGCGGAGGGAGGGGGATGAGGCTGGAGTCGCCAAAGCTGGTGTCTTTTCCTTTTATTGGGAAGGGGAGTCCATTGTAGTGTGAGTTTAGACCAATAGCTCTAGTGCTTGCGAAATAAAATTCATTTTCCATCCTCTCTGGAAAGGTAAGCAGCCCCCTCAGAAGAGCTGAGCTGAGGACGAAGCCTATTGTCCCACCCTGCCCCTGTATATTAGTGTCATAGGCTCTGGAAATGCTGGGGCTAGCGTGGGCGCTGCTCCCGCTGCACGTGCAGCAGTGCGCCCCAAGAGGTTGGCACCTGGTCCTGCTGGACCCTGTGAGCCGCCCCGCACCGCGGGGTTTCAGTTCTTAGCCCACATGCACGACAGGGACGCAGTCGCCGTCCATCTGTCAGACCCTCCCGTCTGCGGGGACAGGGGCCCAGCCTCATCTCTGGGCCAGACTGGCCAGGATGCCAATGAGATTGTCCAGCCCCAGCAAATAGCCGTCCTCGCGGTTGCCCTCCTCCCAAGGCCGCCGGTGGTCCAGGGTCTGGCCGTCGGGGAGGGGCGTAGTCTTGCCGAAGTCGATGAGCCACACTCCAGCGCGATGACTGTGGTCGTGCACGAAGAGGAGGGAGCTGCCGATCACCTGCCGGGCCCCACACAGGGAGCTCAGAGCCGGGCACGCTCTGCCCCGCACCCTCCACCCCGTGCCGCTGCAGCCTGCACAGCCCTCACACCTGACACTGCTCAGCTCACCTCGTGCCTCCTGAAGAACTCAGAGACCTCCAGGGTGTCTCGGATCTGCTGCAGGCGGTTCAGATACCTCCTCTGGAGAGGGTGGGGTAGAGGGCGAGGGCCAGTCAAGGAAACGCCACCTGAGCCCTTGCTAGTATCAGGGGCCGCAACGCCTGCTCAGCAAAAGCCTTAGGAAAATACGGGCTCCCTCGTGGGTGCCACCCAGAAGGAAGGAAAAAATGACAACACAGGCGGTAAAGACTGCAGTGGGAGTCACCCAGGGGAGGAGGCTCTACTGGATGCCCCGGGGACACCCCTCAGCTTCGGGCCCGCAACACGGCAGGGCTGCAGATTCCGGGCCTCACCAACACTTCGGCATCCCCTTCCACAAACTCCTGGAAGACGTGAATCACCTGCTCCCGGCTGCGCGTGGTCTTGAAGTCGGTGCTGCAGGAGCCGTCGGCTTTCTGAAGGAGGTGGGACAGGAAATGTTAGGGGCTCCGCACCCCCGAGGGGAGAGGATCAGGCTAAGCAGCGGTACCTCCCAGGATGTTGGCCGCCAGGGACAGCGAGGCGGAGACGGCGCCACAGGGTGCCTCCTCGGGAGGGTGGGGGGTCGGCAAGAAGGGCAGACCCCGCGCGCTGGGGCCGGGGCAGAAGAAAGGCCAGGGCGGCGCAAAGCGAAGCGGGCCTGGCCCACCTTGATGCCCTCGATGCGGAAACCAAGGGTGGTGCTGGAGCTGATGCCCTCCCGCCACTGCATGTAGCGGGGCTTGGTGACGGCGCGCTGCGCGTGCTCCTCCTCGGTGGGCGCCTCGGGGTCCACGGCCAGCATCTTCTTGTACATGTCCTTCCGCAGCTTGGGTCGCTCCCGGGCTTTCGTCAGCTCCTCTTCCAGGTAAGTCCTGCAGAGGCGCACGCAGCCCCCGGGGCTTGAGGGTGGCCCGGGGCGCGGCGTCAAGCCCTCCTCCCCGCCCGGGGCCCCAGCTCGGTCCGGGTCAGAACCGGCCGGGCACACGCGTACCTGACGCCCATCTTGCAGTCCAGGACGCAGGGCCCGTCAAAGCCGTGCAGCAGGTCCTGCAGCTGCAGGTAGCTCTCGCCGTCGCGCTCCACCACGCCGTGGAAGGCCGGCACGCAGCCGCGCAGGGCGTCCGCCATGAGCCGCGCCAGGCAGTAGCGCTCCGGCTCGGAGCTTCGTTTCAGGATCAGCCCGCTGGTGCCCGCCGCCTTGAAACTCCCTGCAGACGGCACCGGTGAGCGTGACCCAGCCCCTTCCTCCCCGACGCCCCGCCACCCTCGCCTGCCGTCTGCTCACCCGTGTGCCCCGCCAGCTGCACCCAGGAGTATCGCTTCTTGAAGGGGCTCATCACCGGGAGATTCACCATGGTGCGGATCTTCTGCCAGTGGCTTTTCTGAAAGCGACACGGTGTGGGTCTGCCGTCAGCGTCAGCGCCTCAGCACTGGGTGCATCAGCCCTCCCTCCTTGGAAACACGGTCTTGCCCTGCCACCCCGCGAGCAGCCAGGGCTGCTGATTCATTCGTTCAGTCGAGGAAAGCGTGTCTGTGGCCTGCCCGTGTGGGGCACTAAGACAGGCCCGGGGAACAGTATACAGACCAGGCACACAGGCTTTCCAATGTACTGAAAGTAATCCCGGACTGGGTGTCTGTGGAAAGGCTCAGCTTGGCCCTGCAGCTCTGCCCCTTCCGTTCACAAGCTGCGTGGGCAGGTTGCAGAACTGTTCTGTGGAGGTTTTAGAACTTTTATGAACATGAGAAACATCTGATGGTCACCCTTGTTAAAATGCAGATTCTCTGGCCTCAGGGAAATTCTGGGTAGGTCTGGGACAGGACCAAGAATTTGTGAGGATTTACCAATACCTCAAGAGATTCTGGGGCCTGTGAAACAAGCCTCTGAGCATCAATTTCTTCATCTGTAAAATGGGGAGATAATCACATGCATTGGGTTATGAGCAGAAAATGAGGCTGGAGTATGGCAGCGCCTCTCCCCCTCTCACCCCCTATTCATTGGCATGAAGCTGGACAAATGGAGAGTGACTGAACTTGGGAACGCTGGTTCCACTCATTTAAGAAAATAAAGACTCAGGGCGGGGAGGCCAGCCTTGCAGGGCCTGAAGAGAGAATGGCAAGAGGCAAAGCCCCTCATGCTATTCCTGGATTCCATATCACTCCTCATCAGTTTGCAAGGTCCAGGACACCCTCAGTCCTGATACTGACCCAGAAACCTGAGCTTAGAAAGTGGGATGCCTGGGCCTCCCCGGTGGCGCAGCGGTTGAGCGCTGGGTTGCAAAGCTGCCCGCAGCCTCTGCAGCACCGGTTCGATCCCCGGCTGCTCCCCGGCCACCAGAGGAGGGTCCCACAAGGCGCGCAGACCTCTCCTGCCGCCCGCTGCTCCCCTCAGCAGTGTACTTCGGTCCTTCTGCCTGCTCTGCTCCCCGCTCTGGCTCTGGTGAATTCTCTCACCCTCCCGCGCTTCTGACTGTACCCAGTGCTGGTATAAATAAATCTTTGGGGGGAAATAAATAAATAAGTCTTTGGGGGGGGGGAAGTGGGATGCAGCACTGAGGGCCTTTCATCTAAGATGGGAAATGTAGCTGTGGGTGAACCCATGCCCTTCTGACCATTGCTTCTCTGCCCAACCCTGAGGGCATCCCATACCCTAGACCTTCCCCCTTCCCACCTAAAACTTATCAGTCGTGTGTCTACGCTGTGAAGTGCACGGGTTTGTTCATCCAAATTGTGTCTGCCTTTTAGAGGAGTTACAGATGTGTGTGCGTGTGCGTGTCCAGGCTCCTTGGCCACAGGGACAACTGGGTGGTGGCCTAAGCAGGGAGAAGCGGCTGACTATAAAGTCCTTTCCGTGGGGAGATGGGGTTAGTGAGGAAGAGTTGGATGGGGAGTTAGGCGTTGGTTCTGTCACTCTCTAGCTGAGTGGAGCTGATGTGGTCATCTGTGAGTTTCCTCAGGGAGGACAGCGCTGCCGCTGCCGTAACAGGAGCCTCCATTTCCTGGCTGCTCACTGCCTACCAGGCACTCTCCCATCTTCATTCAGATAGCGCTGCTCCAGCTTTCCTTCTCCAGTCCCTATATGGCACAATAGGGTGTGGTCACGTGTCCAATCCCCAGGGATCTGGGGGTGTAGCCAGAAGCAGCCCACTAGACACATGACATCTCTTTCAAAACTCCCATTTTTGGTCTTTAAATATATACAAGCATAATATCTGCAGCATAATAAATCCAAGTTTTATTATAAAACTCTCCCACGTCCAAATCCTCAAGTAAAATTCCAGGAAGATGTATGTGCCATGTGTATTCAGCAGAGCCATCCCCTGCCCTCTCTCCCACACTCAGTTGAGAATTGTGATGACAATGATGATGCACACGCACAACAAGTGCAGAAGGCAGCAGCAGAAGGAAATCAAGGAAATTTTACAGAAGGAAATCAAGGCTCAGAGGACTTAGCATCCCCTGAGTCCCTGCCTCCAGACTCCCAGTCTCCTGCTGAAGCTCTCCACCAGCCCCACTCCCTCCCCAGGTTCCAACTGCCTCAGAAGGTACATTCCAAGGTACTGCCCTGACTCCCTTTGAGGGCCAAATGAGACCCATATGAGAAAGAGCATTGTACGGGTGAAGTGATCTGCAGTTATGAAGTGGAACAATTGGGGCCTCCTGGTGGCACAGGGGTGAGTCTCAGTGCTATCGCCACTATTGTCTGCGTTCAGTCAGGCCCGGGAGGTGACCCCCATGGCACAGCAGACCTCTCCTGTCTCGCCCGCTGCTCCCCTGAGCAGTGTATTTCAGTAGATCCGCCTGTTTTGCTCCCCACTCTGTCGCTGGTGAATCCTCTCACATTCCCCCCACCCTGTACCTCTGACCTATACCCCAGTTCTACACACAAAAAAATAAGAAGAAGAAGAAGAAGAAGAAAATAAATCTGGGGAAACACTGGATACTTTTACCTTCATCCAAAGGAATAGGTTTAATGGTGAGCTTCAGGTAGCTAGAGAGCCCTATTGGCAGAATTTGGGGGACATTGGGACCAGAATGGACTTAATCAGAGGGTATATCTAGTTCTACAGTCATTCCAGTGGGAGGGGGCACCAGCCTCAAGTGAGATGGGAGAACCTTCTGTTCTTTCCTGCAGAGAGTAAGGCAAGAAGGTCTGCTAGACTAGGAGGACTCAGTACCTAAACTCCTGCGCCACTTAACTGCTCCTTGACTGAACTGTGGTAACACAGATTTGACTTGCTCCCAAGCTGGGGGAAAGTGGGGTCAACAGCTGCTCTCTCTCTCTGAATTTGTGAGAATCCTATCATTCAAGAGCAGCCGTGACTAAGGCTGTTTCCAGCCATGCAGGTTCCAAAGAGCTTCCATCTCCATGATATCCATAGAGGCCTCCCAGCCATTTCCCGAGGTTAGCGTGACAGAATTCAGCGCCCCTGCCAGTAACTGTGGAACAGGATTCCACCACTGACACAAATGTTGACACAAATGTCATGGAACTCGCTGCCATTTTCCATCTTAAAGAGCCACCTCTTCCAGGGAACATGCTGCATATAAAAATGCATGTATTCAAAAATGCTCCTGGAGAATCATTCTTCGGTGGGTGGATGGATGGGAGGGTGGGTGGGGATTTTGGCACATGAATAACAGCAGGGAAGATATTTTGGAGCAGGTAAGGCTTTTCGCCTGCGGATATCAGAAAGCAGGTTTATTATGCTAGGGTGAATTCTAGCTGAAAAGGGGGCCAACGCCTCACCCTCTTGCCCAGTCTACACCCTGCAGAAGTCTGAGAAACCGACTCGCAGGGCAAAAAAGCTCAGGGGAGCTGACCGTGTGTAAGACTCTGATGAAATCACAGGAGGACCCTCTGCTAAGTCCTCACCCCTGGGGCTGAACGGGAAGCAGCTGCCTTTGGGGAGACACTAGCCTCAGACCTTGCTCTTTGTCTATATTCTCTTTGGAAGCCTGAGGAGTTGGGCTTCTAAAACCAGTGTAGCTTCTTTTCCTGTGGTGCTCATACCCACACAGTGCGAGTCCCTAGAATCCCACTCAGCACCCCCAGCCCTCCAGTCCCTGGTTGACATGCTCCACCAGCCAACCCCTTCCCACCATCCTGTTGCCCCCGTCAAACTGGCACTCTGTGGCGGTGGGAAGAGCAATCAGTTTAAATTTATAAAAGGATCTGCACTAAGGTACAAGTGACCCACGACTTCACCCTCCCAGGGGCATTTACTTTTTAAAAAGGAACTCTTAACCTAAATTCTGCTCTATAATTAGAAAAGTGAAGTATGGGAGTTCTGGGTCCAGGACGGGATGGCATCCAGGTCTCCTTACCTGTCCCGGAGCACTGACAGACCCAGATGAACAGGCGCCACAGCAGCACCTCAAAGTTGTTCTAAGGGGTAGGGGAGGCCTAAGAGTAAGTCATGGCAGCTGCCCTTGGGGGAAGGCCCCCAACTCTTCCCGCCTGTGAGGGTTCCCCTGCCCATGACTTTGGCCTCCCACAGAACAGCCCGGCTCTCTCTACCAGAGGAAAGGCCCCCTGGGAAGGTGCAGGCTGCTCGGGAGTGCCAGGTCCCCTTGGGAGCGCCGGTTCCGAGCTCTGGGCAGGCTGCGCGGGGCCCCAGGAGAGCAGGGGAAGGATGCACGTGCCCGCGGAGACCTGGAGACTTTTCCCGGGCCTCCTGCGGCGTCTTTATCCCCCAAGGCCCGAGGGCAAGAGGCCCCGGAGCTGGGGGTTCCCAGCGCGCGCTTCTCGCGGCGCACCCTTCGGGAAGCCCGAGGGGCTCAGCTTCCTGCCCGGGGAAGCCCTGAGGCCGCTCCCGGACCCGCGGCGAGGCAAAGTCCGCGCCGGGCCCTTCCACGCGGACGCAGGCGGCCTCTGTCAACAGCCCCGGGCTTATCTGCCGCCGCCGTGGCTGTTTGCCTTCGGGGAGGCCCCGGCGGGCTGGGGGTTGGGAAGGCCCGGGAGACACAGTCGCGGGGTTGGAAGGGCCCTCCGCGGCCATCTGCTCCCGCGCCGGCGCGCCCGGGGCCGCCGGGGGTCACGGGGGGAGACGCCAAAGCCTGGGGCGCAGCCGCGCCCCGTCCCCGGAGTCTGACCCCGCGGGGAGGGCCCGCGCGGCACGCAGCTCGGCCGCCTGCGGGCGGAAGGGGGGGCGGGGGGCTGCCCTCGCGGCGCCCTCCCTCCCGCGCCCGCCTCTCAGCTGTCAGGGAGTTGAGCGGCGGGGCGCGGCGGACCCAGGGCGACTGCTCCGGATTTTCAAGGAGGTGGGGAGGGAGCGGTCCTCGCCTTGCTCCACATTCCACCGCTTTCGGAAAGCCCTCGGCGGCACCCGCCTCCCCGTAGGGGTCGGGGCACCCCTAGCCCCGGCGCGGAGAGGGACTCCCCGCACCCTGCGCCTGGGGCGGGTGTGTTCCTCTCGGCGCGACTTTCTTTCTCTTCTGGCGGCACAAAGCGCGCCGCCCTCTGCGCACGGTGGAGTGTCGGGGTGAACCCAGCCGCGGACCCAGCGCCGGCCAGGTCCCCGCGCGTGCAGCCCGCGCGCCGCAGCGGCTGCTCCAGGCCGCGCCCCGGGCCTCTCCCTCGGCTCCGGGAACACTCGCACGAAGTGGACCTAGAGCTTCTCCTGTGCGCCGACCGGGCAGTTATGCCAAGTATTTGGCCTCGATCGCCACGAGGCTAAGACGGCGGCCCTGGGCGCCGCGCGCCCCGCGGGGGCAGGTACCCGGAGGCTTCGCGCCCCCCGACCCGGGTGACCCGGGAGGCGAACCTGGGCCCGGGACCCCCAGGCTGCTAGAGGCCGAGCCCGGCGGGGGATCCCGCGCTGTCTGCCTCAGTTTACCTTGCCCCGGGCTCCGAGCGCGAGCACTGAGCGGGGCGCTCGGGTGCCAGGGCCGCCGGCCGCGCGCCCCCCCCGCGTCCACGCCCCGCGCGGGCGCCCGAGCAGACGGCGGCGGCTCGGGGCGCAGCGCCTGGAGCTCGCTCCACTCCCACTCAGGAGAGGGAAACCGTGGCAACGGCGGGGGTGGGGCCGCGGCGCCGGAGAGGGGGCGGGGAGAGAGGAAGACTCGTTCGCCCCTTTCCGCCCGAGTTCGCGGGGCACCCCCCGACCCCCGCGCCCCCCGCGCGCCGGCGCCGCCCCCGGCCCCTCGCGGCGCCCCGCTCTTCCCCCGGCTCGCCCCGGGGCGCCCGCTGGGGACTGGGGTGAGAGCTGGAAAAGCGCCGGGGCGGCCTGGGGTTTCGCCCCGGCCCGGGCGCCCCCGTCAACGGTGGGAGCGCGCGCTCGGCAGAGGGAGCCCCGGACCCCGCGTCCCCGCGGCTGCGGCCCCGCCGCGCTGGCCCCGCCCCCGCGCCGGTACCTGCCCCGCGTCCTCGCCCGCGTCCAGCTGCACGTTGCCGCGGCTGCGGCTCTCGCTGTCGCTGAGCAGGTCGTCCTCCGAGTCCTCGGGCAGCGACGAGGAGCCGGTGGAGGACAGCGACGAGGTGGACAGGCGGCGCGGCTGCTGCAGGTGCGCGGAGCCCGCGGCCGGGAGCCAGCCGCCCTGGGGCTCGGGCGGCCCGGGGCTCGCCGGGGGCACGTCGGGCTCCTCGGCCGTCACCGTCAGCTGCGGGATCACCGGGGCCGCGGGCGCGCGCGGGAGCCCGTTGGGGACCTGGCCCCCGCGCCGCTTGGCCCCGCGGGCCCGGGGATCCCCCGCAGCGGCGGCCGCGGCGACCGCGGCGCAGCGCGCCTCGAAGAGCAGACGCAGCTCCCCGACGCTCCGGCGCGGGGCCCGCTCCAGCCCCGGGCTGCAGGGCCCCGCGCCCCCAGGCCGCGCCATGCCCGTCGGGCCCCCGGGCAGGGTCATGTCCCGGCAGCGGCGCCGCAGCGGAGCCCACCAGCCCGCGGCGCGGCGGGGAATGGAGGCGCTCGGCGCCCCCGGCTCGGGACTGCCCCGAGGCGGAGCCTGCGCGGCCACCCGCCCGCCCGGCCCCGCCTCGGCCGCGCCCCCCGCCCACTCCTTTCGCTTTCAGGGAAAGCGCGGGCCGGCGAGGACGGGCCCGGCGGGGAGGGCTCCGGCGGCCGGGAAGCCCGGACCGCGTGGACGCCGACCCAGCCCGGCCCCGCGGCCCCCCCGCGCGGCCCGAGGACTCGGGCGGGGCCGCTCCGCCCCGGGGCCCTCCAGCTGCTCCCGGCTCCCGGGCTGGGAAGAAGCCCTGCTGGCGCCGCCCCGGGCTCTGCCCCCGCCGGAGAGGAGCCGGCCCCGCTCTTGCGCTCGCCGCGGCTCCTCCGAGCTCCCTTCCGAGTTCGGGGCATCCCGGGCCGAGCTGTCCGAGTCTCCCGGGCCGCGGCTTTTCTCCACCCTCAGCCTCTGCCGCCCAGAGGTCGGGCTGGGCCGTCAGCCTCGCGAAGGAGCCTCACCCCACTCAGTGAGCCCCCAGAGGGGACTATCCTGGGACCAACTGAGGTCGCTCCCTCCCGAGCTCCCCGCCTCGCGGAGGGCAGGGAACAAGGTCAGGAGGCGGGTCCTGGATGCCTCCAGGTGGTGAGCGCCGGCCTCGGCCACGTCCCGGGCCAGGGGTGGGGGGGGGGGTGGACGGAGCCCTTCTTCCTGCTTCCCTGGGGAGCTCTGGCCTTGGTGGCCGTGAGCAAGTCATTGCACCTCCTTGAACTGCTGGTTCTCCTCCGCAAGGCTGTTGCCACTTGTTAGGATTGCTGTGAGAATAAAACAAAACGAGAAGTGTGGAATCTCTAAAAGGTGAGAAGAGTTTTAGTGCGGGGGGGGGGGGGGTAGAAAGAGCCGCTCTCTATTGCACCACATTCTAGATGTGGCTTTAGGCAGCCCCTTCAGCCCTCAGAGTCCTGCTTCCTCACTGGTAAATTTTGGGAACCTCACCGGAGCCTCTGGAAGAGCCCACAGATGCCCGGGAGGTTTTCCTGCACTGCAATAATGCGGCTCGGCTCGTGGGGGCATCGCCTGCGGCGGGTCTTCAGCCGCTTCCCAGGTGAGTGGTCAGCTGAGCTGCAAGTCCCCACTGCATAGAAGCCGGGATTTCTCAGGGATTCTTGTCTTCCCCCAATGCCACCGGTGAGGACCCCTCATCAGGCACCCGGCGCTGAAGGGCGGTTGGGGCCTGTGGAGAGAGCACCCGCAGGAGGTGCTCCAGCTCTGAGTGAAGCAATGCAGAAGTTTCCTTCCCTCCTCCTTTCAGCCAGAACTCCAGGATGACCAGAGGGAGAGAGAAAGGAGGATTCAACGAGGGAAGGGAAATCCTCGCCACGAAGAAGGGAGCATGTCCTGGGGGAATGCATGCAAGTGAAGGAGTGGCAGGTAGAGAGGGTGGGAGTGAAGGGGTAAGAGAGAGAAATACGGGAGTTTGAGTCCTGGGTGGAGAACTGTGCTGTAGCACAGGCTTCCTCCTCGAGGCAGAGGTCGCTGGAACCTCGGTGTTAGTGGGAAGGGCGTACTCTAGAGCTTGAAAACCCAGAAACACCCTTGCCCCCTCCATGTCTCTCCCTCCTTTGGAACTACCAGGGTCCACAGAGTCTGGGAAGGTGCCGCCCACAGAAGGGGGCAGGGGCGGGTGGCATACGCAGAGTGGAGAATGAGCCAGAACTGGCAAGGAAGGACATGTACTGCCCACCTGGGTGCCCAGCAGTGTGTGGGCAATGTTGGAGGCACACGCAGGCTCGGAACTAGGTCTCCATCCTGGCCGCCAAGAGAAAATTCAGGGGCAGTTCCTTTTCTTGTATCAGGCTCTTGGCCAAGGGCAGCAACCAAAGAGGACTTCTTTGTCATATCTGCCCAGGTGTTTCTCACCAGAAAGGTAAGGGCAAACCTGGAAATGGGTATTGAAATGAGAGCTACCTTTCTAGGGGTGGAGAGTGGGAATGGCCCTTAGCAAAAGAATAAAGTGACTCGGCCTCCCCGGTGGCTCCGGGGCCACTCCCCGGCCACCGGAGGAGGGTCCCACATGGCGCGCAGACCTCTCCTGCCGCCCGCTGCTCCCCTCAGCAGTGTACTTTGGTCCTTCTGCCTGCTCTGCTCTGGCTCTGGTGAATTCTCTCACCCTCCCACGCGCTTCTGACTGTACCCAGTGCTTGTATAAATAAATAAATAATTAAAAAAAAAAAAAGAGTAAAGTGACTCAACCAGGGAGATTAAGGCTCTTGCATATAGCCATGCGGACACTTGGTGGAAAAGCCAGGGTGTGTCCTGGTTAGGTCTCCTGCCCTCTCCTTGCGTTATGCTACTTCTCTCAATAACATCTTGTCGTTCAGCCCCTGTTCCTTACCCAAGGAAGGCAGAGCTGGCCTCCACCAACCACAGGGGAGAAACATGAAGGCCCAGGGCGTGGCTATCCCTGTGTATCTGTGGGAGAAAGTCAAGGGGCTCTCATATCCTCTGAGTCAAGAATAACACTTTGAATCCTAAAATCTGGTTCTTTGTGCCTCAGTTTCTCCAGTGCTTGAGGGTGTGCGATGGCATGGCTAGAGGAATGTGAAGAGAGAATATCAAACTGTCCACTGTGTAGGGAGAGGAAAGGTCTCCGATATGCTGCAAAAAATGGTCACTAGGTGGCTGTTCTGAGATAGGCCACACAAGTCACAGACTTATCCACAAGGCCATTCATATGTCCAAGGAGAGAATGGATTTTTTTCTTGTGGCATTTCAGTTCAGGGGTTCTCCTGTAGTTTTCTGGGGTTCCTGAGTTATCACTCCTCTCCCTGGTCTTCTGGATTTATCAGTCTTAAGGGCTACATCTCTAAGGGGGGAAAATCCCTGGGGCACAGGACCTGGAAAAAGGCATGTGAGAGGTGGGAGGCTTCTGGGGACTTGCCTCATTTAGCCCTGACCCTCCCCTGCCTTTCCTCCAGGGCAGCACTAGTGGACCCAGGGCAGGAGCAAGGTCACCGCTTCCCAAGACTCACAGGTAGGGGGTCTCCCTGATGACATAAGGGGTTAAGAGGAAACCTACCAAGCTATCTGCAGCTACTGCAGCATGAGTTCGATCCCCGGCCAGGGAGCTACCCACATGGCACAGCAGACCTCTCCTGTCTCGCCTGCTGCTCCCCTCAGCAGTGTGTTTCAGTAGATCTGCCTGTTCTGTTCCCTACTCTGTCTGTGGTGAATCCTCTCGCCACTACCCCACCTCCGGCCTGTACCCCAGTTCTTGTATGCATAAATAAATAATCTTAAAAAAAAAACAAAGACTCACAGGTAGGGCCTCTCACCAAGAGGAGAGGGGATGGAACACAGCCTTTGATCTGCGCTCCTGAATGGGGCACCTGTTGATTGAGGGGACTTGAAGCCCTAGCCAGAGAGACCAGAGTCGTTGTGGGTATGTCGGGGCGTGGGGGTAGGGACAGTGACACATGGTCCTCTCGGCCAGGTGGCCAGGTGGTTCCTCTAATCACAACTTATAGACATACTGTGTGGAGCCTGGTGTTCTCCCGGAGTCCAATATTCTGTGACAATATCAGTGATTCATTCACTCACTCACAGAGCAAACAAACGTCCATTGAGCAGCTGCTCTGAACCAGGCACTGTGCTAGGTGAAAAGGATATAGGAACAAGGACTTCCCATGAACCCCTTCTTCACCGAGAGTGTTGGTGTAGCATTCACATTGTCTTCTGGGAAGGAAATGGACAAGAAGTGACCCAACCAGAAAACAGGCCCCAGGCTGCAACATGGCCGCACTTACTCCTTTCCAAGGGACTGTCAATGAGATCCTGGGAACCTTGGTCTTTCAGAAGCTTCATGCATCCCCACATTCCCTGAGCAGCCTGAAGCCCTTCTCTGCTCAGAGCATGCCAGTGGCAAGCCCGCCAGACCCAGGGTGCAGGGGAACTTGAGGATGGGTAGGAACTGGAGGTTTCTTTCCTCCCAGGAGGAGCAGTGAATGAATGCCTTCACCTTTCCTTGCCAGGCCCTTTCCCTTACCTCTGGGTTTCCCCTCTCCATGCCATCTGCGAACCTAACCGGGAATATTCTGGGACTGGATGCGAGGCTCATTTAGCTGGACTAGAGAGCCAGCAGTGCCCACTGACCCTCCACCATCTGAATCAGTCTTATCTAAAAGGAACAAAATGTGTCACCACCCCGTGTGCGCGCAAGAGGAACATGCTCTCTCCTGACACACTTCAGAAACAAGGCTTTCCATCCCTCCCAGGAGCCTGAGTCCCTGTGCTTCTCCCTCCTTTTCTGCAGACTTGGAGCCTACAGCGCTCTCTCCCAGCGGCCAGGTACAGGCCGAGGGGGCGTGGAAGGGCGGGGCGGGGCTTCGGGGCTGCCCTAAGAGCCCTCGGGTGCGGTCCTCTTGTCCCATCCCGACAGCCCCAACCCTCTAACAGCCGAGGGGAGCAGGCACAGTCTTTCATTTTGTGGGTGATTGCTCTGCCAGCCGGCCTGACATCCCCCCGAGGGCTGGGCGCCGAGCCCGCAGGCCCTCCGCTGACGGTCGGCACCAGGGTCACCCGAAGCTTCTTCGAGCAAGCTGGGGTCTGGAAGCCAGGGCCTGCCCGCCTGGGTGTCAGGGGCCGAAGGGCACCTCGGTCACGCTGCAGAAGCGCGCCCGAAAGCTGAGGCCCCAGTTTCCAACTAGCAGGACCCCGGGACCGACGCGAGCCCCACGCGGTTCAAGCTTGACGGTGCGGGCGCGCGCTCGAGCAGGCAGCCGACCGCCTTCTGGCGGGGCGCGGGCCGGGCCGGGCCTGGGCGCGCAGAGGCCACGAAGCTGTCGGCTCCGCAGACCCGCCCAGACCCGCCGCAGACCTTTCTCGCCGCGGGCTGCGTCCGTGCCGCGGGGTCTCACTGCCGAGCGCGCCGCGGTCTGGGGACAGACGGGGCTGGGGGAGGAAGGGTCGAATCCCCCCAACACGGCGCCTCAGGCTGGACGTCCGCCTCCCTCACCCGGTAACGCTTCTCTCCTCCGCGTTTACTGGGCGTTTAGGCGGCGCTGGGTGCTCGGGATAGGGAAATTTCGAGGTCGTAGGTTCAAGGCTGGGGGTGGACTCACAAATAACAGCAGAACATCGTGGTGAGTGCTGCGCCTGGAGAAGCCGGCTGGAGGTGCTCCCACACCCGAGTGGGAGGGGCTCTTCAGGGAAGGCTTCCTGGAGGAGGTGCCTTCAGCCGAGTGCTGAAGAATGAATGAGTTCTCCGGGGAAAATAGATGCAGACAGACCAGAGCATTCCAGGAGAGGTGAACATGTGAGTGGTTTAGCAGGATGAGGTCTCCACATGCACTTAGCAATTCAGGGCCAGCGAAAGCTAAATGAGGGGGAAAAGAGTATTTTGAAGGCGGCATCAAGGTGGTCACGGTGGGGAGGATCAGAACTTTGTTGGACTTCTTTACCCCTATTTTTCGGTTTGGTAGTGGTTTTTTGTTTGTTTGTTTTTAAATTGCTGTTGTTGGTGATAGGGAGGTCAGGTCACACTCTTTTTGATCCTGCTGGAGGAGTGGAGAGGTGGCAGCCTTCAGATCCTTTGACTGGGAGCAGGGATGACAAGACAGATTCTCAAAGGGCTGTCTTGTCTGTTTGGGGCCTGGAGGCACGTGGGCCCTGGTAAATAAAAGGGGCCAGGCTGACCTCTGAGCAGAAACTGCACTCTCTAGGATTCAGGAACGCACAGTGGTCAGGTAGCAAATGACAGGGAGTTGGAGAAAACCTCAGTGGTCATAATTGCAACCTCAGTGGTCAGAGGCAGCCTTGAACTAGGTTCCTTCCATTTTGTGATTGTCACCTCCCAGTTTCCCATCTCTCCAGATGACCTGGGATCTGCCTTCCTAGCTAAAAGATGGTCAGAAAGCTCTGATACAGTTACAAGTAGTAGAGTTGGTGAGTCTTACAGAGCTCCCCAGTTTAGGGGCATACTCATACAACAGGCAGAAAACAGGACAGCAAAGGAACTGTGCCCTTAGCCAACCGACAGCTGGGAGGACCAGACTCTCACTAGAGCTGGACAGTGTGTCAGGGCCTACCTAGTTTTCGTTAAAGCATAATTGTATTTTCCAAGGTAGGAAGTAAACCAGGCCAGTTGGAGGTTGCCCTGGCTCTAGACAACTACCATAGCATGGAGGCTTTGGGGGCCCTAGGCTGAAGGGTTGAAAACAGCTACTTTCACTTTTGGAGGTACTGGGTCAAGAAAAGAGGAAGGAGAGAAACGAAACAAGCGGGCCTCTTGGACTTTCAGAACACGACTGAGAATTGCCACTTTGGATGCAATCCTTGGACTGAATTTGATCCCCTGGTTGAAACAGGGCATAAAGTTTATTTACAAATATCTATAGTTTGAGTGACAGGTCAGGATTTCACAGAAACAAAAGCATTCTTTTTGAGGGAAGTTACAGAAACAAGAGAGACTTAGATGATGAACTAGGCATATGGACATTGGCCTTTCTGGTTCCTGGAAGTTAAAAACGTGTAAAATAGGCTTAGGGGCTTTGCCCTTCAATACTGAAACCACAGGGGTGGGGCCGTGGCGGGAGGGGGCGGGTGGCTGGAGCAGGGGACTGCTGCAAGAATTCCTCAGCAGAAGAACTACTGCTAACCACCAAAAGGCTCCAGCTGGTGGGACAAAGCCATGAATATCTTATGCCTGGTCAAGACTTGAGTTCAGAGACCCTGCTTCAGTTGTGACTGGGGTCAAGTCCTCAGTGTTAATTCCAGTCATCAAGTAGGCTACTTAGGCACTAAGTTAACTTTTGGGTCTTCTTCGGTTGGCTTTTCTCTCTGCTGTGTTTGGCATCTCAGAAGGAAATTTTCAGCAGCTGCATGTGGGGATGTGGCAAAGTGGCTACAGTGTGATGCAGTTTTAATAAAAATTTTATTACACAGCCATAATGTAATTGACACTTCTCCAAATCGAAATGATACTAAATACAGATCTACATGGTGGACCAGAATGATTCCAGCAAATTGTATGGATTCTATAATTTCATGTCTTTTAAAACAATAAAGAAAAATAGTCCAAGTTCGTCATGATAGGAGAGGTCCCAGCAGCCTCCGGGACTCTGCCAGAGTCCAGACAATGTTTAACAGTCTGTGATTCCACATTTACACAATAACCTATAAAGAGTTTTGGTTAATGGACTATTCAAGTATATATGATTTTAACAAGTCCATCACCATTCCTTTGCCCAACCGAACTGTGTCACAGCTACCACATAGCTGTGTTACAGTCATATTTATCAATTTTACAGTCACAATACTTTTAAAAAACCATCCATTGCTGCTTTTTTTTTTTAAATAAAAAAGTGTAAACTAAGTTAAAGCAACACTGAGGCTCTATTCAACCCAGAAGAGTTACCAACTTCATTTTTATGTTTAAATACCACTTAACTCCATGATTCCCATCATCCCCCTTCCTTACGGAAAAGTAGGGTGAAGTACCAAGCAAAGCTTTTAGATTTCTCTCCCTCTTGTGGGAATTAGCAGCTCTCAGCTGTTTCTTTACCTTAGTTCTTGATATATATAGTCAGCTGTACTTTGTTCTGAAAAGATTTGTTAAATGCCACTTTTATTTACACTTGGAGCTTTACACCTGAGAATGATTATCAAGCAGTCCGCTTATCTCTTTTCAAACATTTCATAAAGACACACACACTTCTTTGCTGGTTTTACCCTAGCTGCACAACAATATATATGCTTACCATATATATGTACACACACACACACACAGGCACACACACGAAACTGCACAAGCTTGTAACATCTGCAACCTATCTTTGTGTTCGTTCTCTCCACATTCATGTTGAATACTTGCTCTTAAAAACAAAACAAAACATTATTCTTGCTGAAACAACAAAACAGAATCACTAGGAAGGGACAAGTATAAGGGGTGGGGAAAAGATACACTCTGCGTTCAGCCGGAAGCTGAGGGCCCTGGTCTCCATGGGACAGCGAGACACCTGCACTACCTTCCCTGGTACCTGGCCGTAGGCTTTCCTCCCTGGCCTAGAGGGCAAAGGCCAGACTGGGGAGTTTTCTCCAAGGTGAGGAGGTGATGGGGAAGAGGAGGTGGGGAAGGGGCAGTTACACAGCTACAGCAGTCAGGCCTGTTTAGTAAGAAGAATCACATTTAATGAGTTTCTTTCTTGCAGTTTCAGATGCTCAAGTACAGCTGAAAAATATCTGAAACAGCTATAGACCCATGACAGACTGTTAGATACAAAGAGTACTGCATTTTAAAAAAATGATAAAAAAATCCACACATAGACACATACACACAAAACACACGCACACACACATACACACGCGCGCGCATTTTCTCTCTCTCTCAAATAGACCCCCCTCCCTCCCCATAAATGTACACTTTTGGGAAACTAAATTGGTTTTGAAAACCTCTCTTCCACAGAGATGGGAAGGAGAGAAAGATGAGGAGAGAGGAAGGAGGACTGCAGGTGCCCAGTCCCCACTCCCTCCACAAAGGTCAGGTGCCAAATGTTCAATGGTTGGGTCCAAGGCAATCCACGGAGGAGACTGCCCAGTGCTGCTGCTACTGCCACCAGGGGCTCCAGCAAGAATCCCAGCTCCACGGTAATACTGAATGCGTGCAGAGTGGCCAATGAACTGTGCTGGTTTGCAAAAAAAAAAAAAAAGAAAAAAAAAAAAAGAAAAGGCAAACACAAATCTAAAGACATGGATAAAACCCCAGAGCCCAGGTCCGCTCTGGGTAGGGCCTGCCTGGGGTTGGTGGGAGATGTGCAGACAAGGGAGGTCTATACAGTAAATGGTTTATATTACAGATGACTGGCAGTTTAGAGTCTCTTCCCAGTTCTACTGCTGCTCCAGCCCAAAGAGGGCAAATCAAAGGAAAAGAGGAAAGGTGGGCACTGTGATGGGGCATGCAGGGTCAGAAGCAGCAGGCTGGGTGCGCTCAAATAAGCCCCCGTCGTTTTTTGTAGTCTTCCAAGTTCAGAGATCTCTTTGGAGCCCCATCCTTGGCTGGCGGAGCCTTGGAGGTGATGGCCAAAGCCTTTGACTCTATGGGAAAGAAGAGCACATTGGCATCTGAAGTACCTACAAAGTTGTTTTAGATCTTACGCTGCACTCCTTCAGACAGCCTTCCTGGCTGCTTGCTCTCAACATACCTGCAGCCTCTCTTAGTCTGGCCTTTTTAAGTACTGATGAGCAGGTACCCCTATTTCTTCCCTAACAGCAGGCCTTCTTGCTGGCTGAGCGAGTCACGGAGTGATCTGGTTCTGGGCCATCACCATCCCCACAGGTACCTACCTGAGCTGGGAACTTGTAAATCAATCTTCACATCAAAATCATGTACTTTGAACAAGTCTTCTGAGAGGTCACTGGCTGACTTAGAATTCAAATCTTTATCCTTTCCCTGACCCTGCAATGTGAAGAGGAATCTAATTATTAAAGAGTATAAATGCAAGAGGATTTTAAATAGCAGCAGACACCAATGATAAAAGCTCTAGCTCAAAATTCATTCTATATTCCTATTAAGGCCCTCTTCCAACTCCTTCTCCAGAGGGAGGACAGCAGAGGTCAGAGACAAAGAGGTTTCTTTTCAGAAGCCTAAAAGCAAAGAGGAGAAGGAAGGTTCATGCTGTGGTGTGAGGGTAAAGAGTGGCGGTAAGATAAGAAGCTGCCTTCTGAGCTGAAATTTCAGGGATTCCTGGAAGAGCTTGGGCACCAAAGGAAAAGATCTAACTTAGGTAGAAAACTGCTTTTTTTTTTTTTTAAACTGCTTTAAAATTGGTAGTTTCTATGAGTTTAACATTTTAGTTTTCAAAGAGCTTTCACCTTTACAACTATCTAATCCTTACATGTCATCTGCCCCCCTTATTTGTCCTGTGAAGTAAGTAGAGTATTTGCTATTCTCCCCATTTTACATATGAGAAAATAAGGAGTAGAGGGTTAGTTATCAGCTGTGTAAAGCCACAGTCAAGAACAAAATTCACAACCTATCTGCAGCTGTTTGTTAAATGTGTAAACAAGTGGGATGGAGAAAGGACCTCAAATGGGACACCATTTTCCTCCAGCTGGGAAAATCAAGCCCAGACTAGACAGGGGCTTGCTGCGGTGTGCAGGTCAGCAGCCTAGTACTGTAGGTCATACTTGCCTTGCTCATTTCCTTTGGAGCATCTGGTAATACTCCAGAACCATATTTTGCATTCAGCTGGGCCAAGATGGCAGCCTGAACAGCTGGGTCTCTGGACTGAGAAAGAAAATAAGTTATTGTGGAGATTGTTCAACACTCACTTCCAGATTCTTTCTTTCTCTTTTTTCTTTGAAGCTTTATAACAACTTATAAGCTAAGGTTTATTTCTATGTAGTACACATAACTAAATAACAGAAAGAAACTGAGTTCAAAGAACCACATTTCCGTATTTCAATTCTAGTAGTATTTGGAGTACACAGAATATCAGATCTTTTATCATCAAGTAATCAGTGAGACAACACCAGATTCTTTTCTGCCTAGAACCACTAACATTATAAGCTGGTGAACCCATTAGCAACTCAATGGTAGCAAAAAGAGGCAATTAAAAGTTCTGCAGTCAGGGCCACCCTGGTGCAAGGGGTTAAACACAGCACTATGAAGCTATCTGCAGCCACTGCAGCATTGAGTTCGATCTCCTGGCCAGGCAGGGGGCTACCCACATGGCGCAGCAGACCTCTCCTGTCTCGCCTGCTGTTCCCCTCAACAGTGTATTTCAGTCCGTCTGCCTGTTCTGTTCCCCATTCTGTCTCTGGTGAATCCACTCACCCCCGGCACCTCTGGCCTGTATCCCAATTCTAGTATGCATAAATAAATAAATCTTAAAAAAAAAAAAAACAACAAAAACGGCTCTGCAGTTTGCTGCACTGTAAACCCACCCCAGCACAGGGAGGTTAGTCCCACAGGTTTCCACAAATCCATGCCAGGTTTTCACTAACTATATGTCCTACAGCAAGATAAAAAAGGAAGTATCCAGACCCAAGCGTTTCAGGCAAGCAAATCCCACTAAGACAACATTATTTTTAACCTCTTTATTAATCTCCTAGTGGAATTCATTTTCTATCCCAGAATCTAGGTCCTGACTAAAAATGTCCTCTTTAGGCACTCACATTAGAAACGATGGTAGGTTTGCACTGTCGCCTGGTAAAGGGATCCATCTGTTGGTTTTTCATGTTATGACTTTCAGCCTGAAACAGAGTGCTTACATTATGGAACTCTATCACCCACTCCCGCCCCACCACCACTACGCGCCCCAGTCATCATAAGCTTACAACTAAATAACGGTTGCAAGGCCCTGAAAAATTTCAAAAGCTATCAAGAACACCAGGACAGACATGGAGCAACAACCAAAGAACAAAATTGCAAACTGACAAAACAATATGAATACCCGTGGAGTAGATTCTAAGATGGGGAGGGCTGAGACAAGGCAGAAGATTGCTTTTCCTTATAAACCAAACCATATGGGGCTAGGTGTGCATACGGAAAGAGTGAGTATGTTAAGGGTATATGTTACTTCAATAACTAAGAAAAAAAGCACGAGCAAGATACAGAGATTTCATTATCATTTATTAATTACAACGGTTTTCAATTATACACATAAAATTCTTACTCACCACAAGGGCCTTTTCAGACTCCACAATGTTCCACTCCCGGTTCCGCTGGTTGATGTAACTGTGGAGTGAGTAAGAGGAGCGAGTCAGTGGACTGTGACAGGAGGGAGGGAGTCAGGGAGCCTGACCCCGGAGATACATGGAGCTATGCACCACAGAGTGTACAAGGCCACAGGCCTACCTGATAATTCTGGCAAGGCCTAAGGGCTAAGGAGGATAGGAGCCCAACCAAATCAGGCTCAGTAACGCACCTTATGGCAGAGATGTTCTTGGTTCGCTGGCGGTCCAGGGCCTCTGCCCGCTCCTCCAGTTCATTCAGCTGGTCTTGGATTTGTTTGGCCTTGTCTTGATCCCCCTGGTCCTCAGCCATGGCCTGCACACAGAGGGAAGTATGAGTTCTGGGTTATGAGTGGTTCTATATCAAGTGTCCCCTTCCTTGTAGCACAGGTAAGCTATCTTCAGTGATGAACAAAATGACACGAGATGTGAAAGAACACTAAAAACCAATTTTACAAATATATAAACACTGTAGTTTTTATTAAAGTAGCAACACTGTCTACCATGTTTCCATATAGCTAGCTGCTTCTGGGTCCAGGGCAGCAGTGATGTGTAAATTAACTTCAGAAGCCCGGTCCCATGTGGCTAACACTCTAGCACAGTTCATTCTACCCTGACCCGAAGAATGGAAACCACCCAACCACAACTACCTCGACCCAGTGCTGAAACCAGCCCAGGGTATCTCATGACACATGATACTAAAGTGCCTAGACAGTGAGGGGAAGAGAAAAAGAGAGATCGGTTTCAATGCACAGAAAGGAACGTGGGCAAGGAGTGCTCTCCAGGTACCAAGACAGTACTGCGCTGCCTACAGTCAAGTGAGTGCAGTAACTCTACCTGCTAACTGGGCAGAGGACGAACAAGTTCCATCATCTCCTTACAGAATGGGGCAAAAAGGGCAAGCACAAGTCCTTACCTTTTCCTTTAGCAGCTGAGTCTTCTTCATAGCATAGTTGGGTGGAGCTTTTCTGAACCTTTCTTTCTCTTTTACAATCTGTACCAGAGAGGAGATACCAGCAGTGAGGTATTCCTAAACTAGTTTTGTAGACAGGCTGAATGAGCCCATCTTGGAAGCAAGCAAGCAGATATTTAAAAGGGGGCTGCTCTTCCTATAGCAGTGTCATGTCCCAGAGAGAGAGCCAGTTCATTCCAAGGGATACTATGCTGCTTCCAGGGTCACGGAGATTCTTCTGGGACAGTCTGAAGGAACATGCACCAATAAACAGCAGCAGCCCAAGGGCCTGGTACTGTAAGGCTAGCCACTGTCCAAGAGAACAGACATCAAAGACTTTTACTAAAATGTTTTGGAGAAAGAAAACTCTTGAAGGACCAAGCCTAGCAGAATACAGATCCCTGAACTTGAATATACTTCTTTAGTCTATGACTTCAATGAGAAAGCATCGAAAAAACCCTGATGAACCAGAAAGAATAAAGCAGCAAGGTTAGTTTTCCCTCAACTTCATGTCATAATAGTAGAGCTATAACTGTCAAGATACAGGGAAAGAAAAGAAAGTCATGATCTTGTGTAAATATGGTTCTTGATGAACTTCCAGGCTTTGAGGCCCCAGGATTCTTACCTCTTCAATGTCCTGGTCGTTGAATTTATAATTAAGGGCTTCTTTAATGGATAATTCCTTCTTATTGATTTCATCCAGGGTGGGGAGCTGCATGCCAGCAGAGAACATCTGGATCAAAACGAGATAAAGGTTATTAAGAGATTTTGGACAGAGACTCAGAATTTTCACGAACTGCTGGGTGTTATCTACTTACCGCTTCTTTCCACTTCATGAATTCACTTTCAGTGAATTCTTGGTTTGAGACAAACTCTAGGCGGAACACTCGTTGGTCATTGCCATGCCTACATGAGAAAAGAGACAGCATCTCCAAGAATGTGCAAGTTTACTGCAGTGCAAGCAACATTAAGTGACTCTGCCATTCTTCTAGGAACAGCAACTCTGCATATCATAGCCACGCCCTACCCCAACTGTTTAACTGTTCCCCCCACAACCGTGTATCTCTCTTGTTTTTGCCTCTATCCTGATGCCTATAATACTGTTTCCTCATAGCAGGTATTCAGTAATATCATGATATTGAAGAGGAAAGTAAGTCCAGAGTGGTGATTTGACTTGTCAAAGATCATGTCAGTTAGTGATTACAGTCAGTACCAGAAAGAGGTCTCCTGACCATGCTCACAAAGGAAATAAATGCCTGCAGGGCTATAGGAGGGGCTCTCACAACTGGACTTGAAAATTTTTTTTTTCTCTATTGAGGCAACAGTGGTTTACAATACATGAAAGAGAAGTTTACACCTTCTCAGATGTATGTCACCACCCCATCCCCCGAACTGGGCTTTTTCATTTTATATATGTTTTACCACTTCATATTCTCTGATTTCCCCTTATGGGAGAAACATTTTCCACATTCCCTACAGGTGCAGGCAGTATACAAGTTTCTCTCCAAGCTCCCTGTGTGGACAAAACAGTGCTCAGTGTAAGGAGAAACATCAAACTGGGAGAGAGCGTCAGCCCAAACAGGCAGTGCCCGTGTGCAGTGGGAGCAGATGTGACCAGAGAAACACCTCTCCTACCGTAGCTGCAGCCCTTTGTTTGTCCTGGTGCCTCCCAGCTGGTAAACTTTGGCAGTTTCTACAACACCCGTTATCTCAGCAACCTAAGTGAAAGACAGAGACAACAGTCAAAAACAGACTTGCAGAGCTCTCCACTCCCCTCTCCCTTTGGCTCTGTTGACCTGGATGCAGCATTGAGAGGGGCCCACAGGTGCCTAGTGTCTTGGGCACCTTTCTTAGGTTTAGCACTCATGAGCATCAAGCATTAAGAAGCTCTGTGCCTGCTGTAAACAAGTGCCAGGAAAGGAGGCAGTTAGCTTGGTGGGCCTGTTCGAAGTTCTCCCTCCAACTTAACTCTATACTAAGGGATATATTTGGGATTTCAGAGGGCAGTTTTATAAACCGAGTGTGAAGACCAGGGAGGTGAGTTTCTATTGTAAAGCTTCTTGAGACATGGCATGGCATGGCTACTGGGTCTCACAGGAAGTGAGCACATGTTAAAAGCCAGACAAGCCAGAATAATAAAAAAGCAAAGCAAAAAAAAAAAAAAATTAAATGCTATGGTGCAGTCATTTAGACCATAGAAGAAGTGCTGGAATCCATCAAATAACCTCTATTAGGTTAGAGGGGAGTTTCTGTAATTTTTTTTAAACCACAATATAATTCCCTGTTCAAGAAGTCACTTGGTATATAACATGGAAACTTTTCATTTATTTTCCAAATAAACAAAACTTCCAGATTATGTAACTTCCAGTGACTACTTCATCAATGTCTCCTCATTTTTATATTAACAGAGGATAGAGAATTTACTCTCAATCCAAACCTCTCAGTCCCTTGGGCTCCAAGAACTCTTTCCAGCAGCAGGTCATGCCTGCTCCCTAGTTATTGCAGACTGTCATTATTCTGTGGGTATCTTAATTGGAGTCCATGTTCCCATCAAGTGGTGGAAGAAGGGTGACATTTGTTCAGCAGCTCCTAGTTCTCCCAAATGAGAACCACTGTGTTTAAAACATGAACAGTTGACCACGGAAAGAAACACCAACCCGGTAAACTGGCTTGCTATTGTGGTTTCCAATGCCAATCCGCACAAAACATCCCGTGACAGTTTTAGCAAAGAAGGGCATGTGACACCAGCGTTCCAACTTATGCCGTGATAATCGAACCCGATTCAGTTCGTCAGGTAAGGAGACTGGTTGCGACTTTGGAGGGATCTCTTCTTTCCTATGAGGAACAAAGGGCACTGGGAAAAGTGTTCATCATAAAAACAAATCAAAATAAATAATACCAATTTCTCAAAACTTAACCAAACTACGTGTGATGAACACTATAGGTAGAAAAAAAACGAAGCACCAAGAGAGCTGTAATAGAATTCTGTTCTTAACTGGCAATGTTAACTGTTTTGACTGAGGCTGCCATCCCAGATAATCTACAGAACAAGAAAATAATGGAAGCTCCTGACATGAATTTCCTAACTGCCAGGCCCAGATGAAATGTCAAGGTTACAGGCTAAGAGGCAAAAGCAGAAGCATATTCTGAGTGCTGAGGAACTCAGTCCAGCAATTCAGTGAACAGACCAAACCAGAGTACATGGTCCAAATGGGGAGATTTAAGGAACTACGTTGAGCTTCTCCTCCAAGAACCCACCTATCCTGACTAAAAGACCAACATGTACAACAGCTTACTCTTCTTCCTCATCAGATGAAGATGTTCGAGATGAGCGGTCTGATTTTTCGCTGGACTTGTCATCCTCTTCCTCCTCCTCATCGTCGGAGTACACTTCACTGGTTTTTAATGGCTGTTTTTTGGCGAGGAGCTCAGCTAAAAAGAAAGGGAAAATATTTACCTAAGTTCTCTTCAGAAATGGAACTGTCTTTCATCTTTCAAAAAGAAATGGAAAAGGACTCAAAAGAACAGTTCCATCTTCTCTGGACTAGATTGTGGTTACTTGGCCTACGTATAGTGAGTTAAATCAGAGGTGAAATCACTCAGGTGTTCAACATCACATACCCAACAAAAAAGGACTGAAACTTTGTTACTTAATGGGCAGAAAGGCAACCATCTCTACTGACAGCTATCTTTTATTGCACTCAAGATATCTGAAGATGGGCAGGAAAGGTTGGGAAAGAATTCATAATGTCCCCAGAATCTTTGAGGGAAACTTTATCATTATGATTTACAGCACTATTTGTAATAGCAGAAGACTAAGAAGAGGTGGCGCAAAGGGTTAAATCTCAGCACTATCAAGCAATCCGCAGCCACTGCACCACAAGTTCGATCCCTGGCCAGGGAGCTAACCCATGTAGTGCAGCAGACCTCTCCTGACTCGCCTGCTGCTCCCCTCAGCAGTGTATTTCAGTGAATCTGCTTGTTCTGCTGCCCACTGTCTCTGGTACATACTCTGGTGGCCCACCCCCGCACCTCTGGCGTGCACCCCAGCTCTCGTATGCATAAATAAACAAATCTTTAAAAAAAAAAAAAAGGGACTAAGAACAACCCAAATGTCCACACAAGGGACTAGCTGAATCACCTCTAGTACCTCTAATGGACAACAATGCAGTGATAAAAAAGGAACCAAATATTATTCATTATACATCCCGAGTCAGAAAATGCTTTAAAAAGGGACAAAAACTGGGCCTCCCTGGTGGCGCAGAGGTTGAGCGCTGGGTTGCGAAGCTGCCTGCAGCCTCTGCAGCGCCGGTTCAATCCCCGGCTGCTCCCTGGCCACCCTGGAGGAGGGTCCCACATGGCGCACAGACCTCTCCTGCCGCCCACTGCTCCCCTCAGCAGTATACTTCGGTCCTTCTGCCTGCTCTGCTCCCCGCTCTGGCTCTGGTGAATTCTCTCACCCTCCCACACTTCTGACTGTACCCAGTGCTTGTATAAATAAAATAAATAAATCTTTAAAAAAAAAAAAGGGACAAAAACTATTTGAGGCTTGTGTTTTATATGGTTACTGTCTCAGTTACCCAGCTTTGCTATTGTAGAGAGTGAGCAGCCACAGGCAATTATTAAACAAATGGGCATCACTTTATTCCAGTAAAATTTATTTACAGAAAGAGGTAGTCTGCCAACCACTACTGTACATACAAACAAAGGAGTCATCTCCAGGACATAACAGTTCAGTGGGGAAAAAAAAGCAAGGTACAGAAAAGTATATACACGCTCTCATTAATCTAGGATGAGGTGAATCTGGGTTCTTATATTTGAAGAAAAAGGATGTATTTTAAGTGGGAGCATGGGATGGTATGAAATAGAAATAGACAGTAATCTCTCAATATACCTTGTTTATACACAAAGCTTAGATTTGACTTTGGAACCATGTATTATAAAACAAAATAAAATGTCTCCAAACATCACAAGCAAAATGAAACAAAGTATTCATTTGATGGCACAATCACACAAAAAGAAACTATAATTAAAATGACTTTACTTTTTTTTTAAGAAGTGGGGTACAGGCTAGAGTCACAGGGGGTGAAAAGATCAGCCAGAGAGAGCCGGGAGCAGAACAGGCAGATCTACTGAAATACACTGCTGAGGGGAGTAGCGGGGGAGACAGGAGAGGTTTGCTGCACCATGTGAGTTGCTCCCCAGCCAGCCCAGGATCGAACTTGAACCACAAAGGACGCAGACAGCCTTACAGCACTGCGCTCAATCTCCTACGCCACCAGGGAGGCCCTAAAATGACTTCAAAACAGAAGTCAGGTGTGTGTGTGTGTGTTTTTTTTTTAAATATCACATTTATTTATTTATTTATTTTTAAAAAATTTATTTTTATATTCCCCATACAATTGCAACCCCCTTATTTTGAGTTAGGTGTGTTTTAAAACACAACCCCTGATGGTGCAAGGGGCTAAGACGCAACCTATGAAGCTATCCGCAACCTCTGCAGCATGAGCTGGATGGCCGACCAGGAAGAAACCCACATGGCACAGCAGACCTCTCCTGACTCGCCCGCTGCTCCCCTCAGCAGTGTATTTTAGTCCATCTGCCTGTTCTGTTCTGTTTTGCACTCTGTCTCTGGTGAATCCTCCTAACCCCCCACACCTCTGGCCTGTACCCCAGCTCTTGTATGCATAAAAATAAATAAATCTTAAAAAAAAAAAAAACAAAACCCAAGACAGGGCCTCCCTGGTGGTGCAAGGGGTTAAGATGCAACCTGCAAGGCTGTCTGTGGCTGCTGCAGCACGAGTTCGATTCCCAGCTGGGGAGCTGCCCACATTGCGCAGCAGACCTCTCCTGACTTGCCTGCTGCTTCCCTCAGCAGCGTATTTCAGTAGATCTGCCTGTTCTGCAACCCAGTCTCTCTGGTGAATCCTCTCAAACATCCCCACCCCTGCACCTCTGGACTGCACCCCAGCTCTTGTATGCACAAATAAATCAAAAAAAAAAAAAAAAGTCATTTGGAAGACATACAGATCAGAGGAATGGAAAACCCAGGAACAAACCTTTGCATATATGTTCAAATGATTTTCGACAAGGGCACTAAAATTTCATTGGGGAAATGAGTTTTTTCAAAAAAATGGTGCTGTGAGAATTAATCATCTCACATTCAGAGGAAAAAAAAAAAAGTTGGACCGTTACCTTACACAATAACTAAAAATGAACTCAAAATGGGTCAAAGACCTAAAATGACTAAAAAATGTTAAAACTCTCAGAAAAACATAAGATTGATGATATAATGGATTTGGCAATGATTTCTTAGATATGACACCAAAAGCATAGATCATAAAAAGTAAACTGTAGGGGCCTCCCTGGTGATTCAGGGGATAAAGTCCGTGCTATCAAGCTATCGCCAAACACTGCAGAATGAGTTTGATTCATGGCCGGCCAGGGAGTAACTCACATGGTGCAGTAGACCTCTTCTGCCTTGCCCACTGCTACCCTCAGTAGATCTGCCTGTTTATTTCAGTAGATCTGCCTGTTCTGCTCCCCACTCTCTCTGGTGAATCCTCTCACCCCTTGCACCTCTGGCTTACACCCCAGTTCTTGTATGCATAAAGAAATCAATCTTCAAAAAAAATTTAAATTGTATACTTCATCAAAAGTAAAAACAATGTTCTCTGCATCAAATAACACTATCAAGAGTACAAAGACAATCTACAGAATGGGAAAAATATTTGAAAATAATATATTTGATAAGAGATTAATATTTAAAATATGTAAAGGACTCCTATAATAACTCAACAACAAAAACTAAATAACTTTATTAAAAAGCAAGCAAAGGACTTGAATAAATATTTCTTCAAAGAAGATACCCAAACGGCCAATAAATGCATGAAAAGATGGCTCCACTAATCATTAGGGAAATACAAAGCAAAACCACAAGGAGATACCACTTCACATCCATTACAATTTTTTTTTTTTTACAATTTTAAAAGGGTAGGTTTATTGGGAAATGAAAAGGAGAAGACCACACTTGCTCGGACACAAACAGGCAGAAAGAGCTGCTGACATCCATTAGAATGACTATAATCAGGGCCTCCCTGGTGGCCTAGTGGTTAAGCCTCAGCACCTAAGTCCCATTCCTAGCCAGGGAGCTAACCCACATGAGGCAGCAGACCTCTCCTGTCTTGCCTGCGGCTCCCCTCAGCAGTGTATTTCAGTCAGTCTGCCTGTTCTGCTCCCTGCTCTGTCTCTGAAGAATCCTCTCACCTCCTCTGGCCTATAACCCAGTTCTTCTATGCAAAAAAAAAAAAAAAAAAAAAAAAAAGGGCTATAATCAAAGACAGTAGCAAGTGTTGACAAGAAGTGAAAAAAGCAGAACCTTCACACACTGATAGTGGGAATGCAAAATGGTGAACTTCTTTGGAAAACAGTCTGGCAAGTTCTCAAAGGTCAAACAGAAAGTTACCAAATGCTCAAACAATTCTACTTGTAAGTACAAACCCAAGAGAAATGAAACCCAACAACTTAAATATTCACAGCATCCTTATGTTTTGTTTTGAGAGAGAATTTACAGCATTTAATTCAAAATGTCCATTTCACTCAATATTCTACCATATTATTTCTGACACCTTTAATATTATTGTCATTATTCTCTTTGGTGAGGACCATGCTTTCAAAAAATCTGGGCTGAGGGGCCTCCCTGGTGGCGAAGGGGTTAAGACACAGCACTATGAAGCAATCCACAGCCACTACATTATGAGTTTAATCCCTGGTCAGTGAAGGAGCTACCCACATGGTGCAGCAGAACTCTCCTGACTCGCCCACTGCTCCCCTCAGAAGTGTGTTTTAGTCGACCTGCCTGTTCTGTTCCCTGCTCGGTCTCTGGTGAACCCTCTCACCCCTGGCACCTCTGGCCTGTACCCCAGTTCTTGTATGCATAAATAAATAAATCTTAAAAAAAAACAAAAGTCACTCTACCACAGAAATAAGATATAACCAGGTGAATGGGCGAGATAGTAACTTGTTAGATAATTCACAGGCTAGAACCTCTAGAACAGGAATGTTTGTATGTCTGATAAGGCAAAACTGAAGGGAGATAGCTACAGAGTCTAGAAAAAACGGCCAAGAATAGAAAAGTGTGAAAAAAAACATGATTTCCCTATGGGACCCAGAGGACGGTGGTGCTACCAGTCAAGTCTTGTATTTTTCTTCCAGTAGATGATACACTGAATGGGTTAATGGGTTCTGTAATTTTCATATGAAACTTGGAATGAACAAGTGAAACGTCAAAGCTTCCCTCCTTTGTTCAATAAACAGCGAGAGAACTCCTGTGTGCAATGCAGTGGAAC
Organism: Talpa europaea; assembly: GCF_964194135.1. Classification (NCBI taxonomy): domain Eukaryota; kingdom Metazoa; phylum Chordata; class Mammalia; order Eulipotyphla; family Talpidae; genus Talpa; species Talpa europaea. The sequence continues at coordinate 32,167,506 of NC_140075.1, read as the reverse complement.
AGGTGCTGAAGGGAAAAATAAAGCTGTGTAGGAAGCTGTCCTGATTTGAAGAAGCAATCTAGCAGTGGCCATCTCACACCTGTACACTGCAGAACACTGTGCCCCAGGGGCCAATTCCAGATGGCGGGCTCAGCGCAGGCATTCCCTGATTCTCTCCCCTCTTCTGAGCATGTCATTGGTGCCCATACGTAATACTCACTGCCTCTTCCAGGCACTTGCTTATTGCATCTTTCTCTTCAGTGTGAGAGTTAGAAGTCTGAAAGGGTAAGTTCTGCCTCACAGGTACCTAATAATGTGTATGGCATGGAGATGCTGTCATGTATCACTCTATCTTGGTCCGGAAAGGTGGAAAAATCTTTGGGAAAGGAGAGCTACGATGGTTAACAGTGAGGTGTTTTAGTCAGAAGGCGGGTGCAAAGATACACCTTTGTGTACATGCAAATTTACTGTGTAGTTTAAACCAGATCATAGGGAGAGCACCAGACAGCCAGGGACAAGAAGGTAGCTGGAAGCCCTCTGTCATGTATTTCAATCTGAAGAATTGGAAAGCTAAAATCTTTTGCTATTACATATTTAAGCTCAATCAGAGTATATGAAAGAGTAATGAATTAACTAGAGATCTGAACTTTCCTGAAGGTAAAAAACTCAAGCAGATGTAACATCGCCCCGAAAGGGTGAGGTTGAATGTCAAAGTCTAGAGAAAGCTTTTATTTTTATTCTTTTTAAGATTTATCTATTTGTGCATACAAAAATTGCGGTACAGGTCAGAAGTGCGAGGGGGGCAGTGAGAGGGTTCACCAGAGACAGGGTGGGGAGCAGAACAGGCAGATCTACTGAAATATAGCGGGTGAGTCAGAAGAGTTCTGCTGCACCATGTGGGTCACCTCCCTGGCCGGGGATCGAACTTGTGCTGCAATGGCTGCAGATTGCCTCATAGTGCTGATGCTTAACCCCTTGCGCTACCAGGGAGGCCCCAAGAAAGCTTTTAAATGTCTTTTTTAAGTTTGTTTTTGGTGTTCTGGTCTATAAGCAATCAAGATGGAGACAGGTGCTATCCCAAAGAGGAAAGTCAGTAAGAATAATTCTTTGTACTTTGATGCCTTTGTGCTTGGACAACACCAAAGCATATAAAGATTCTCCCGCATGAATGAGAAAGGCAATACTCACTGCGCAGGAGCCATGATGGTCCATCAAGTACTGAATAAAAGGACCCTAGGACCTTACGCTTTCATAAGGGATGCTCTAATGCCAGAAGACAACCTCCATGTAGTAGCCAAAGGAGAGGGTGATGACTGTGCCCCAGAATAGACCACTCCTCCTGACATAAACCTTATCACCTGCTGCATTCCCCATTGCTGCAGCAGCATTATTAAAAAGAGTCAAATACAGGGCCTCCCCTGGTGGCGCAGGCAGTTGAGCACAGCACTGTGAAGGTGTCCACAGCCTCTGCAGCGCTGGTTCGATCCCGGCTGGCCAGCGAGGGTCCCACATGGTGCGGCAGACCTCTCCTGTCGCACCCGCTGCTCCTCTCAGCAGTGTATTTCGTCAGCCTGCCTGTTCTGTTCCCCACTCTATCTTTGGTGGATCCTCTCACCCTCCCGCGCATCTAGTCTGTACCCCAGTTCTTGTATAAATAAATCTTAAAAAAAAAAAAAGGAGCAAAAGAATGGGGAAATAAGATCGAAAAAATACATTTAAAAAAAAAAAATAAAAGAGGGGCCTCCCTGGTGGTGCAGTGGTTGAGCGCTGGGTTGCGAAGCTGCCTGTAGCCTCTGCAGTGCTGGTTCGATCCCCGGCCGCTGGGGATGCAGATGGAGTGCAGACCTCTCCTGCCACCCGCTGCTCCCCTCAGCAGTGTACTTCATCAGTCTGCCTGATCTGCTCCCTGCTCTGGCTCTGGTGAATTCTCTCACCTTCCTGTGCTTCTGACTGTACCCAGTGCTTGTATAAATAAATAAATAAATCTTAAAAAAAAAAAAAAGAGTCAAATACAACCCAAATGTCAAAAATGTCCAAAGGTGAATGGATAAACAAAAGCTATGTATCCATATAGTATTGTCATATGCTACAACATGTATGAACTGAGAAAATGTTAAGCTAAGTGAAGATGCCTGACACCAAAGATCCTATATTATACGGTTCCATTTATATGAAATGACCAGAATAGGCAAATCTTAGAGACAAGTAGATTAATGGTTGCCTTCAACTGGGAAAGACAGTTTTGGTGGGGGGCGGGGGTGGGAGTGAACATTAAGGGGTTTTTGAGATAATGAAACATTCTATATTTCACTGTTTTATCACAAAGTTCTATAACTATATTAAAAGTCATTCATCTTGCGAGTAAACAGTACAGTATGTTAATTATATCTTTATAAAGCTGGTTATAGAAACAAGAAGAAACCTTGACATCCTGAATTTGGAATGAATCATTAATATGAGGCTCATGATCAATTTTATCCTTAAAAAACAAAAACTAAACTAAAAAAATGTCCTAGCTCTGAAAGCTGACTCTTAGAAATAGGCAATCCAGTAACATGAGTCCTCTGTGTCCAGACTGTGGTGACTGAATACAATTTCTCATGAAAAACAAACCAGGGCTGGGGCCTCCCCAGTGGCACAAGGGGTTAAGTCTTGGTACTATCAAGCTATTACCAGCCACTGCAGCACAAGTTCGATCCCCAACCAGGGAGCTAACCCACATGGAGCAGCAGACATCCCCTGTCTCGCCCGCTGCTCCCTTCAGCAGTGTATTCCAGTCAATCTGCCTGTTCTGCTCCCCAATCTGTCTCTGGTGAATACTTCTCACCAGACACCCCCCTGCCCCTGCCACCTCTGGCCTACACCCCACCTCTGGCCTAGCTCTTGTATGCATAAATAAATAATTTTTAAAAAAGATTTATTTATTTATACAAGAACCGGGGTACAGGCCAGATGTGTGGGAGGGTAAGAGGATTCACCAGAGACAGAGTGGGGAACAGAACAGGCAGACTGACAAAATACACTGCTGAGGGGACCAGCAGGCGAGACAGGAGAAGTCTGCTGTGCCATGTGAGTTTCTACCCAGCCAGCTGAGATTGAACCTGTGCTGTAGAGGCTACGGACAGCCTTACATTGCAGCGCTCAACCACTTGTGCCACCAGGGAGGCCCTAAATAAGTAAAAAAAAAAATTTTTTTTTTTAAAGAATAATAAACCAGAGCTCCTTAGAGAAACAGGTGATTTCAAATTCAGGAAATTATTAAAGATTAGTGGGGACCGGGGACTCCCCGGTGGCGCAGCGGTTGAGCGCTGGGTTGCGAAGCTGCCTGTGGCCTCTGTGGCGCCGGTTCGATCCCCGGCTGCTCCCCGGCCACCGGAGGAGGGTCCCACATGGCGCGCAGACCTCTCCTGCCACCCGCTGCTCCCCTCAGCAGTGTGCTTCGGTCCTGCTGCCTGCTCTGCTCCCTGCTCTGGCTCTGGTGAATTCTCTCACCCTCCCGCACTTCTGACTGTACCCAGTGCATGTATAAACAAACAAGCAAACAAGCAAACAAACAAACAAACAAATAAATAAATAAAAAAACATGCCTCTAAAAAAAAAAAAAAAGTGGGGACCATCTAATATCAAAAGGACTCAGGTTGAAGGTAGGACAATTTGAGTCTCAGTAATAACAGTAACTGTAATGGATTAAATTACATAAAATATGCTAAAACCCATGAGTTCCCAAGGATACTAAAAATAAGGCTAAAGTCAACTCTGGAAGTTGAGCAATCTTTGGAAGTTGAACAATCTTTGGAAGGAACTACCTCTTTCTTTTGAGAACTGGTAAAGGGAAAAAAAGCATTTATTCTGTCTTTCCTATATGAAATGTACCTGGTATATAAATAGCTTATGAAAGACTTTTCTTTATAAAAGTAGATCAGATAGGGGCCTCCCTGGTGGTGCAAGGGGTTAAGACACAACCTATGAAACTAATCACAGCCACTGCAGCACCAGCTGGATCCCCAGCTAGGGAGAAACCCACATGGTGCAGACCTCTCTTGACTCGCCCACTGCTCCCCTCAGCAATGTATTTCAGTCAATCTGCCTGTTCTGTTCCCTGCTCTCTCTCTGGTGGATCCTCTCACCGCCGGTACCTCTGGCCTGTACCCCCGTTCTTGTATGCATAAATAAATAAATCTTTTTTAAAAAAAAGTAGATAATGAATAAAGAATAAAGATAATGAATAAAGAATCACAGATTAAAATATCACCATTTTGTAATATGTAATGTAAATGATATGGGTAATAATCATTAATGGTTGCTGGGATAGAACATATTACAATTTCGAGTTGTTTATCTTTCTCTGACTCATGCCCTTTGCCATGTGACTTGGTAGTTCACCCAGCTCCATTAATGTTGGGCTTAATCATGTGACCTACTTTAGCCAATGGAATTCATACAGACCTTAGAGGCAGCTCATGATTCTACTTGCCTCTTGTATATTTCTGATTCAAGTAATCAAATTAGTATATTTCAGTAATAGAGTGATTAGAGATATTTAAACACTGGCTAGATGTTTGATAATATTAAGAGATTCGCTGTTACTATTTTTTGGGTGTGATAATTTTTTTTTTAAAGATTTTATTTATTTATTATTATTTATTTATTTATACAAGCACTGGTACAGTCAGAAGCGCGGGAGGGTGAGAGAATTCACCAGAGCCAGAGCGGGGAGCAGCGAGCGGCAGGAGAGGTCTGCGCGCCATGTGGGACCCTCCTCCGGTGGCCGGGGAGCAGCCGGGGATCGAACCGGCACTGCAGAGACTGCGGGCAGCTTCGTAGCCCAGCGCTCAACCGCTGCGCCACCGGGGAGGCCTGACAATGGTTTTTTTTTTTTTTTTTTAATTTTTTTTTTATAGAGGCATGTTTTATTTGTTTGTTTGTTTTGTTTATACAAGCACTGGGTACAGTCAGAAGCGCGAGAGGGTGAGAGAATTCACCAGAGCCAGAGCGGGGAGCAGAGCAGGCAGAAGGACCGAAGTACACTGCTGAGGGGAGCAGCGGGCGGCAGGAGAGGTCTGTCGCGCCATGTGGGACCCTCCTCTGGTGGCCGGGGAGCAGCCGGGGATTGAACTGGCGCTGCAGAGGCTGCGGGCAGCTTCGCAACCCAGCGCTCAACCGCTGCGCCACCGGGGAGGCCCCTGACAATGGTTTTTAAGTTATGTTTAAATCAAGTCTTTATTGGGCCTCCCCAGTGGCGCAGCGATTGAGCGCTGGGTTGCGAAGCTGCCCGCAGCCTCTGCAGCGCCAGTTCAATCCCCGGCTGCTCCCCGGCCACCAGAGGAGGGTCCCACATGGCGCGACAGACCTCTCCTGCCACCCGCTGCTCCCCTCAGCAGTGTATTTTTTCATCAGTCTGCCTGTTCTGTCCCCTGCTCTGGCTCTGGTGAATTCTCTCACCCTCCTGTGCTTCTTACTGTACCCAGTGCTTGTATAAATAAATAAATCTTAAATAAATAAAATACAGTTGTGTGGTATTGAATCATAAAAATAAATAAAGAGCTACAAAAGGAGAAAGACAGAAATGGGTACCAGGAAGTCAAGTCACATGATCAAAATCAAAGTAGCCATTACATTTTCCCCAATTACCTGTTCTGTTCTTTCGTTTTTCTCGCTCTGCTTTTAGCTCCTCCATGGCTTGAGATTTCTTATCTAGTTTCTCATCCCGTTTGGAACGCCGTTCCTTGTTGTGGGATGTTACCTGGGAAGAGGATATGTTGGTTGACTCTTTTTACCAGTAATTGATAAGGTTCTCTGTACCCAACAATCATTCAGTTCAACAACATGAATTTACATTGGCTGCAGAAACAGAACCATTTAATGGGAGAGAGCATCCTCTAGTGGACAAAGAGAGAGAAAAGAGAAAACAGCCCCTGTCTCACTTACCTAACAGTTACAGAAATGAACACTTTCTCTAGAAAGATACCTTGGATCAGAGTTAATACTCACTAAAGCTTTTTACTAAAGCTTCCTGTGATGAATGATGGCTAATTTTCCAGCTATATTTATTACCAAGTACAGGATCAACACACCCAAGTAAATGTCACAACCAGCCTGGCTACCTGGGAAAAGATACCTACCAACTTTCCCTTTAAAGGATGCTCATACACTAATGGGCTACTTTTCAAATACAGCTTGAGTAAAGAATTCCCAAGGAGTTAAACAGCACAGTTCATGTGAATGATATGTCCAGAAATTAACTACAAGATGAAGACAGCAAGTAATAGTCTTGCACTTATCGAGGCTGGTTAATATATATCTTTCACATAAACACACACATACACAAACAGGTTTTACTCTTTGGATAACAAAGACTATTGATAGTCTCCTACCTGAGATTCTTGAATCTGTGTCAGCTTTTTCTTTTCCTGTTCTTCTTCTTGCTTTTTCTTTTTTTCTTTCTTTTCTTTCTTTTTGGCTGTTTTTAGTTTTTTCTTGATCTCAAATCTGGTTAAAAGATATTTGTTTGGTTTTTAAGTGGCAATGAAATATTTGTAAAGACTGGTTTCTATTAGATAGGAAAAAGGAAATAAGTAGGGGGAAGGAGTTAATAAACATTTTTGCTTCTTGCAAGACACTCCAATGTACCTTATAAGTACATTAAAAATATTTAATATAAATACACTAAAAGAACTTGAAAGCATTAAGTTGGAATACATTTGCAATGAGAGAAATTATTCAAAGATACTGTTGTACTCATCTTTATGTTTTTGAGACATACAACTCTGCCTCAACTTTCACATACTAAAAGAAAATTTATTTCTGGATCACCTCCAAGTGTGTTCTGTTAGAAATTCAATGAGGGGCCTCCCTTGGTGGCACAGTGGTTGAGCGCTGGGCTGAGAAGCTGCCCGCAGCCTCTGCAGCGCTGGTTAGATCCCCGGCCACCGGCGAGGGTCCTACATGGCGTACAGACCTCTGCTGCTGTGCCCACTGCTCCCCTCAGCAGTATATTTCGTCGGTCTGCCTGTTCTGTGACCCGCTCTGGCTCTGGTGAATTCTCTTACCCTCCCGCGCTTCTGACTGTACCCAGTGCTTGTATAAATAAATAAATAAATCTTTAAAAAAAAAAAAAAAAAAAAAGAAATGCAATGAAGCCAGAGAGCACTGTCATATTTTTCAGCTGGTCAGGACAAAGGCTATATTTTATTATTTTTAATTTTAAATTTATAAAAGGCAATATTTTCAAAACATTCTTTTTTCATTATGTTATTTTCTTAGAATATATTTATGTCTTAAACAAATGCAATATAGGCTTCCTCCCCATTATGAATATCAGGCTCTGGAAAAAAGAAATGTGTGTGTGTGTGAATTTAAGAACATTATGGAATAAAGGAATATAATAAAAAAATTCTTCCTCATAACATCCTAACTCAGTTTTTACTTAGTTCTTAATAAATAAATTACCTAATATTTTTTGTTACCTTCCTTTCACTCATTATTAAAATTGTTCATGTACTTTTATTAATGGAGAGGGGAGTTATGAATTTACTCTTTTTAAAATATTTTTTCTTTTGTAATATAGGCATTTGTAAGGCTATACATTTTGCTCCAGGCACTGCTTTAGCTGCACTGTATAGTTTTTTTTTTTTAAGATTTATTTATTTTTACATGCAAAAGCTGGGGTACAGGCCAGAGGTGTGGGGGATGAGAGGATTCACCAGAGACAGAGTGGGGAACAGAACAGGCAGATCGACTGAAATATACTGCTGAGGGGAGCGGCGGGCGAGTCAGGAGAGGTCTGCTGTGCCATGTAGGTTGCTCCCTGGTTGGCCAGGGGATCAAACTCGTGTTGCAGGAGCTGTGGGCAGCTTTATAGGTTGCGTCTTAACTCCTTGCGCCACCAGGGAGGCCCTGAATTATATAGTTTGATGTATTCATTTTCATATTTCATTTTGATGCATTATTAATTTTGATGCAAACTATTTTCTAATTTCCTTTGTGATTTTTGTCTTTGATCCACTGGTTTTTTAGGGGAGTGTTAATTATTAATTATTTCAGAGGGGGAAAGAACAGTGTCTTCAACAAAGTGGTACTGGGACAGTTAGATATCTATATACAAAAGAATAAAGCTGGGTTCCTACTTCACATCACATATGAAAATGATGTCAAAATGAACCAATGACATAAGTATGACATATATGAGTTGAACCATATATATTGAACCATATAGTTGAACCAATGACATATGAGTTGAAACTATCAAACTGTTATAAGAAAGCATAGGGACTAAATATTCATGATCTTGCGTTTGGCATTAGATTCTTAGATATGATACTAAAAGATTGATCAAGGAAAGTAAAGATCTGGGCCTCCCTGGTGGTGCAAGGGGTTAAGCACTGCACCATGAAGCAATCCGCAGCCTCTGCAGCACGAGTTCGATCCCCAGGCGGCCAGGGAGCAACCCTTATATGGCGCAGCAGACCTCTCCTGACTTGCCCACTGCTGCCCTCAGCGGTGTATTTCAGTCGGTCTGCCTGTTCTGTTCCCCACTCTGTCTTTGGTGAATCCTCTCAGCCCCCGCATCTCTGGCCTGTACCCCAGCTCTTGTGTGCATAAATAAATAAATCTTAAAAAAAAAAGAAAATTAAAGATCAAAATTAAAAAACGTATATCAACAACACTATAAAAAGTACAACTTATAGAATGGGACAATTTATTTGCAAATCATATCACTAATAAAGACCTAGTATTCAGAATATATAAAGAACTCTTGCAACTCACCAACAAAAAGACAACCCAGTTAAAAAATGAGCAAAGGAGTGGAACAGATATTTCTCCACGTAATAAAAATGGCCAACAAGGACATGAAAAGATACTCAACATATTAGAAATCAGAAAAATTCAACTAAAAACCACAGTGAGATAGTTCTTTACATCCAGGATAGCAATTATCAAAAAAGGGCAAGGATGTAGAGAACCTGAAACTCTTATACACTGCTAGTGGGGATGTAAAATGGCACAGCTACCATTAAAATGTTACAAATGGCACAGCTACCATTAAAATGGTACAAACCTGCACAAATGGAAGCTCCTTACCTCTTCTGTCCTTAAAAAGTATGTTCTGTCCATTGTTCCCATGTGGGAACTGTTTTCAAGGACATAGCTTTGAGAGAGCAATGTGTTGCTGAGGTCATTTGGACTAAATATATGTGACTAAACACAGTTAAGGGCTCTATGTAAACTTCTAGGATTCTGGCAGGTGGACATGGAGATCTACTCATCTTGTGGTTGCCCAAGACAAACTTCACATGTTAAGTTCCCTCACTGGTTAAAACTGTCCCCTGACAATCTTGAAAGGTCTGTCTCTTCTTCTTCTTCTTATATATATACATATATATTTATGTATAAGGTCTGCCTTTTTAAAAATTTATTTATGCATACAAGAGCTGGGGTGTGGCCAGAGGAGTGGGGGGTAAGAGGATCCACCAGAGACAGAGTGGGGAGCAAAACATGCAGATCTACTAAATACACTGCTGAGGGGAGCAGCAGGTTAAACAGGAGAGGTCTGCTACGCCATGTGGGTAGCTCCATGGCCGTGGACTGAACTTGTGCTGGAGTGGCTGTGGATAGCTTCATAGTGCTGTGACTTAACCCCTTGCGCCACCAGGGAGGCCCCAGCCTCTTTCTTTACACTCTCCTGACATCTGAGTATAGGAGCCAATTTCAGATTTCATCTGAAAAGCTCCCAAGTTTCAAACCAACACAGCTCAAATGCCAATCAGTGGCTGAACTTATATACACAATAGAACATTATTCAGCCATAAAAAGAAATGCTAGGGGAATGAACTTCAAAAATATGCTAAATGAAAGAAGTCAGTCACAAAAGACTATATATATGTTGCATGATTCCATTTATATAAAACATCCAGTAATTGGCAAATCTATATATAAAGAAAGTAGATTAGTGGTTGCCTAGAGTTGATAGACTTGGGAGGGAAATAGAGACGTAAACTGCCAATGAGTATAGAATTTCTTTCTGGGGTGATGAAAATGTTGTGGAATTAACTGTAGTAATGATCACATAATTTGGTAATATACAAAAACTACTAAATAATATACTTTAAGTGGATAGGTTCTATGGAATATAAAATATACCTCAATAAAGTTAATTTTTGAAGTTAATAATAGCTTATGTTTACATAATGTTCTTTATGTATCACTATCATCTCACGCAAGGTTTACAACAATCCAAAGAAGGCTGCTCAGGTAGGAAGAAGGTAGTTAAGTAATTCAGATCACTTGGCCAGTGAGTCTAAGTTGAGCTATACCGTCTATCTGAAAATATCAGTGTTTTCCACAACCAAACTACCTTTTATGTTGCCAGCACTCACCTTTAAACAAACAAAAGAGAGGTGAAGACTCTTAACAGCTGAAAATTACTAACAGTGCTACTGGCTATAAAATGTCATACTAATGGTGTTCACATAAGATTGTTATGAAGGGTAAATGTGATACATGTCAGACCTTTATTAGGTGAAGATAGAGAAAATTTCTGACTTACTATATTGGACTATCTTGCAACTAAACAAAAGTTTCATTTTTCTGTGAATGGCTCTGAACTTCTGTCTTAAATTATTCTCACTCTAATATTCTTCAAGTCACTAACAAACAGTCACTGAATCTCTCACTTGTCTCACTCATCTAAGGGAAAAAAATACATAAAAAACCAGTTTGAGATAAGCCATACATTATTGTTGAGTTACTCTGTGATTTTTATCATTGGTCTCCTAAGAGAACCTTATTACAGCTCTCCACAGTTCAGAAATAAAAATTTTAGAAGTCGTCTCTAACTATCTGACAACTCCAACACAGTTCCTTCAGTCATGTTTGTTCCAATACAGGTAACCTTGGAAGCGTTAACACTCAAAACAAATGTCTATTACTTGCTGCTGACTGAAAGCCAAACATTCTTGTCTAGGCTAACTCACCATACTTAATATGGTTTCCAGAAGGGACAAACAGGCTCCCAGATGAAATAGAACTCACTGCTGCCAAAAGAAAATGTTTCTATTTTACTTTCTTGGTATTAGGTGGGTAGGGAAAATCCTAGTTCTGAGGACTATTGCATTTCCTGAGACAAAAGTGAAGTTTATTTTTACCTTGAAATTCTTATTTGAGATAAGAAAGAACATTTACCATTTAAATATGGCAAAAATAATTTAGAAACTGAAGCAGCTTCTGAATATCAAAAAGCAATTTAACATTTGAATTTTTAACAAAAAACAAAACCATGGTAGTGGTATATAGTCAGGTACCTAACACATGAATAATAAGAAATTCCAAGTCTTGAATTAGGCAAAATACCTTCTTTTCAACACCTCTCTCTTCTCTATACGATTGAACAGTTCTTGCTCTCTCTCCTTCTCTGTCATCTGTTCCAGACGGGCCCTGTCTTCCTCATCTCCCATGAGGTCTTCTCCATAGCCGTCATGGAACTCTTCATCTTCTGAGGATGAGTCTGAATCTGAACTGGAAGAGGAGCTGTTGCTGTCAGAATCTGACACTTCACCTGCAACAAAGGCCCAAATACCACATTAGGCGATGCTACAGAAGACAGAAGCCACGGTGACCCAGCGTGTTGGTGCTCATTACCCGCTGGCTCGCTTAGGTAAAGAGGCACAAGGCCACCTCGATTCCCACTTAATAGTCCTGAGTGTGCCTTTGGCAACTGCAAACACGGTGTAGGAAAATTTAGGCTGGAATAAGAAGCATGTTTTGCTTTTTTAATTCAACTTTATTTTGAAAACCTTGACATACACAAAAGAGTTGCAAGACCACATCCCATAAATCTTTCTTTTCTTTCTTTCTGTGTCAAAGAATTGGGGTGTAAGGGCCTCCCTGGTGGTGCAAGGGGTTAAGTCTTAGCACTATGAGCTACCAGCAGTCATTGTAGCATAGTTTGATCTCCAGCCAGGTTGCTGACACACACAGCGCAGCAGGCCTCTCCTGTCTCGCCTGCTGCTCCCCTCAGCAGCGTGTTTCAGTCAATCCGCTGTTCTGCTCTCCATTCTGTCTCTGGTGAAGCTTACAGCCCATCTCTTGTATGCATAAATAAATAAAAAAAAAATCTTAAAAAAAAAGAATTGAGGTGTAGGCAGAGATGTGGGTGGTGCTGGTAAGAGAATTCACCCAGAGACAGAGTGGGGAGCAGAACAGGCAGAGACTGGAGCAGTCTGCTGTGCCTATGTGGGTTAGCTCCCTGGCTGGGAATCGAATTCAGATTGTAGAGGTGATAGCTCTGAGACTTATCCCCTAGGCCATTAGGGAGGCCACATCCCATCAATCTTTTACTTAGGTACATCCATTGTTAACATTGCCAATGTACTTTCTCTCGTCCATACGGTTTAGCATTTGCTTTGCTGAACTGAGAGTAAGATGCAGAAATTATGGCCCTTTATACCTAAATACTTCAAAAAAGGAGAGTCTCTGACATAACCAACTCTCCAATTATCAAATTCAAGGTCTTTAATATTGATGGAATGCCATTATCAAACATATAGTCCATACTCAAATTTTACCAGTTGTTCTCATACTGTTCTTTATAGTCACTTTTCAGCTAAAAGGAGGTCCAATCTAGGATCATACCTTGCATTTGGTTACTATGTTTCTCTAGTATGCTTTAATGTGTACAAGTGAGCAACTGAAATGTGGCTAGTGAAACTGAGAAACTCGATTTTTTATTTCATTAGTTTTTAATTAAAATTTAAATAGTCACAGTAATGAAATATTCTTTAATTTAGGATGGTTGGTTTCATCAAGAAACTATTCAGAGGCCTCCCTGGTGGTGCAAGGGGATAGTTAAGCACTGCACTATGAAGCAATCCGCAGCCTCTGCAGCATGAGTTAAATCCCTGGCTGGCCAGGGAGCAACCCACATGGCGCAGCAGACCTCTCCTGTTGAGCCCGCTGCTCCCCTCAGCAGTGTACTTCGGTCCATCTGCCTGTTCTGTTCCTCACTCTTTCTCTGGTGAATCCTCTCCCCACCCCATCTCGGGCTTATACCCCAGCTCTTGTATGCATAAATAAATAAATCTTAAAAAAAAAAAAAAAACTATTCAGGGGCCTCCATGGTGGCCCAGGGGTCAAGTATCATCCCATGGTCTGAGTTCAATCCCCAGTCAGGGAGCTGACTCACATATCACTCAGCAGACCTCTCCTGTCTGTCTTACTGCTCCCCTCAGCAGTGTATTTCAGTAATTCTACCTGTTCTGCCTCCCACTCTGTCTCTGGTGAATCCTCTCACTTCCTGAACGTCTGGCCTACACCCCAGTTCTTCTATGCAAAATTAAAAAGAAATAAAAAAGAAACTATTCAGGTCATGAATTTTTGGCAAGAATACTCCATGGGTGATTGTGCCCTTTTCAAAGAATTGCATAGGAAGTATCTGACAGTTCTATTACTAGTGATGTTAGTTTGGATTACTTGGTCAAGGTGGTGTCACTTTGAAAAGGCACCCTTTTCTCCTTTGTAATTAGTAAGTATTAGTATAGGGAGATGCTTTGAGACTGTGTAAACATCTTGTTCCCCAACAAGCTCTCAAAGTTTTTAACATTTGTTGGCAATTCTTGAGTAAATCAATTTTTACTGATGGTTGAAAAATGGTGATTTTCTTAATATCACTTATTTTAGAGTTAATAGTTCACATTTAAAAACCAGTATCGGGCCTCTCTGGTAGTGCAAGGGGTTAAGACGCAAGCTATGAAGCAATCCACATCCACTGTAGCACGAGTTTGATCCCTGACCAGGGAGCTACCCACATGGCACAGCAGAACTCTTCTGACTCGCCCACTGCTCCCCTCAGCAGTATATTTCAGTCAATCTGCCTGTTCTGTTCCCCACTCTGTCTCTGGTGAATTCTCTCAACCCCCGCACCACTGGCCTGTACTCCAGTTCTGTATGCATAAATAAATAAATCTTAAAAAAATAAAAATAAAAACCAATGTCTAAATGAGTCATTAAATTGATGAGTGAATTCCTAATGAAACTGGATCTTGGTAGGACAAAGGGTAGCATGGAAAAAAGTCAGTATATATAACAAGTGAGTATTAAGCTAAAACAGCAATTTATTTTTTTTAAAGATTTATTTATTCATGCATACAAGAACTGGGGTACAGGGTAGAGGTGCGAGAGGATTCACCAGAGATGGTGTGTGGAGCAGGAAAGGCAGATGTACTGAAATACACTGCTGAGGGGAACAGCGGGCGAGTCAGGAGAGGTCTGCTGTGCCATGTGGGTTTCTCCCTTGGCGAAGGATTGAACTCATGCTGCAGTGGATGGAGATTGCTTCATACTGCTGTCTTTAAGCACTGCACCAACAGGGAGGCCCTAAAGCAGCAATTTAGTAAGAACCGCGTTTGACTCAATTTGATCTAACACTCATAGGAGAGGTCTGCTGCACCATGTGGGTTGCTCCCTGGCTGGGGGATCGAACTCATGCTGCAGAGGCTGCGGCTAGCTTCACAGGTTTCCTCTTAACTCCTTGTGTCACCAGGGAGGCCCATGTTATTTATTTCTTTTTAAATGCAAAGTTGATCATTCTAGTCCTAGAACAAGTTTCCTTTCAAACTAGTATTAACAAAAATTCTGGAATTAGTTCCAAAACAAGAACAATTTTTTACTGAGTTCTGTATCTGGTGCAAGGATTTTCCTCCTTGTCAGATCAAGAAAAAAGAGAAGGCATTCAGAGTAAAGTGAATTGAGCCTCTTACACAAGAACTCCTCATGGGTTTCCTAGGTGGGCTTCATGGGCCACACTAACCCTTCAAAACTGCATGTATATTACTTGTTCCATTCAGATTCTCAAAGGATCCAAGGTCACTGAAAAAGTTAAAGATCACTGCAATGAAGGCAGAGGCCATCCTGTAATGTAGGCACCTTTGCCCTCCACTTCTGATTAAGTAGCTTCAACCCGACAAGAGTACTTCACTCTCAAGTATGGGCAGCTTAGCTCACCTTCCTCAGGGGCTGAGCTCTCAGCTGAACTGTCTTTGTCGGAACTGCCTGAAGAAGCAGTTTTGTTGGCCTGTTTCTTCATGGTTCCCTTCTTCTCTATTTTCCTTGCCTTTCCTTTCTTCTTATTTTTGTTGTTCCCAAAAGTCCACTGTAAGAGAAAAGAAAAAGGAAAATTGAAATAGGTATTTTTTTTTAATAGATTTATTTATTTATTTATACAAGAATCAGGGCACAGGCCAGATGCGTGGGAGGGTGAGAGAATTCACCAGAGATAGACTGGGGAACAGAACAGGCAGATTGATGAAGTACACTGCTGAAGGGAGCAGCAGACAGGAGAGGTCTGTTGTGCCATGTGGGACCCTCGCCGGCCAGCCGGGATCAAACGGGCGCTGCAGAGGCTGCTGACAGCTTCATAGCACTGTGCTCAACTGCCTGTGCCACCAGGGGAGGCCCTGAAATAAGGATTTTATTGGGAAAAGCTGGAGACCTAAGAGTTAAAAGACATTCATCAAAATTATTACGATGACTGGGCCGCCCTGACGGCGCAAGGTGTTAAGACGCAACCTATGAAGCTATCTGTAGCCACTGCAGCACGAGTTTGATCCCCGGGCCATGGAGCTACCCACAAGGTGCTGCAGACCTCTCCTGTCTCGCCCGCTGCTCCCCTCAGCAGTGTATTTCGGTCGTCTGCCTGTTCTGCTCCTGACTCTGTCTCTGGTGAATCCTCTCACCCTCCCACGCCTCTGGCCTGTACCCCAGCTCTTTATTTATTAATAAAAATAAATAAATCTTAAAAAAATAATAAAAAGATAACATATATAAAAATGGGCAAAGGATTTGAATAGCTTTTTCTTCAAAGAAAACATATAAGTAGTTATTAAGATGTAATATGATAGGTAAACATACATTAAAACCACAATAGATACTAATTCACACCTACTAGGATGGCTATACTTGAAAAGTCAGAAAATAAGTGTTGATAAGCATGCAGAGGAATTGGAACCTTCAGACGTTGTCTGTAGGAATGAAAAATGGGGTGGCTACTTTGGAAAATAGTTTGGCAGTTTCTCAAAAAGTTAAATATAGTTACCACATGGCCCATTAATTGCACTCATAAGTATGTACTAAAGAGAACTGAAAATTTAAGTCCACATAAAAACTTGTACATGACATTCAAAGTTGTTAACAACCCAAATGTCCATTTACTTAAAAATGAGGGGGAAAAAATTTTTGCCTTTCCAGCATTACAATTTTTTTTTTTAAGATTTATTTATTTATACAAGCACTGGGTACAGTCAGCACGGGGTGAGAGAATTCACCAGAGCCAGAGTGGAGAACAGAACAGGCAGACTGACAAAGTACACTGCTGAGGGGATCAGCGGGGGGCAGGAGAGGTCTGCACACCATGTGGGACCCTCGCTCGGCGGCCAGGGATCAAACCGGCACTGCAGAGGCTGTGGGCAGCTTCGCAACCCAGCGCTCAACTGCTGCGCCACCGAGGAGGCCCCCCAGCATTACAAATTTAATTATACAATGTAAACTTTCTACAGCTAATATTAAAACAAAAGCACAAAGTCCTTGCTCCTTTTATAATGTGATTGTACATTAACCTCAGCTGTTGTAACAACAGCTAAGCTCAGAAAGTTAAGTTTATTTTTGGGGGAGTGAGAAGGTGTAGGGGTAGTCTTTAGAAGTTTCCTTGTTAGAAGTTTTCCATATGAGCTATTCTTGAAAACCACAGACTACTAGATTACCTTGATAAAATATAATGAAAGGGTATGATTTATATCTTGTGATTTTTGAATTTAATTTTTTTTAGTTATCTTAATTGCTATTTCATCTTTGTACTCCAGAGCGAGGGAGAAGGGACAAGTAGAAATCAAACCACATGTTCAAGAATGATATATTGCATGAATGAACAGCAATTTCTCCTCGTAAGTGAATTTACTTCTCAAACTTTAACATTTCCAAACTTAGATTATTATTGAAAGAAATTCTAATGCTTTTCTTATAAAGCATAGCTTTCAACCATTTCAAATTTAAATTATGCAAGGATGATGCCTTTTAGGTCAATTTAAAAGAATCCAAAAGGGGTTGAAGTGTTTGATTTTTTTTCTTTTCCTTTTTTAAAGATTTATTTATTTATTTACACAAGAACCAGGGTACAGGCCAGATTCGCGGGAGGGTGAGAGGATTCACCAGAGACGGAGCAGGGAACAGAACAGGCAGACCGACAAAATATACTGCTGAGGGGAGCAGCGGGCGCAACAGGAGAGGTCTGTGCTCCATGTGGGACCCTCGCTGGCCGGTGGGGATTGAACCGGTGCTGCAGAGGCTAACGACAGCTTCACAGTGCTGCACTCAACGGCCTGCGCCACCAGGGGAGGCCCAAGATTTCTTAATCCACTGAACAAAAATATATCAACTCTCTATGCTGATAATACAGATACTGTATAGGCAATAATATAGAAGACATCTTTAACATTGGTTTTGGATATGAGAAATAGCACTACACACATACTAGAGAGTCAATACTAATTAGCTGGTTATGAAAACAGAAATGACCTATTCTTAGCAAACAGGATTACCTTGGCTCTTGTACTTCTATAGGAGGTAAGAAGAGCTGAGAGCATAAAGGTTGCACTACCAAGGTCACCTGTGTATTAGGGTGGCTAGGTCTACTTTTGCCTACAGATTCAGGTTTCTTAAGTGCGACACAGCCAAACTTTGTTTTTTTTTCCTATGGAAAAAAGGATTATTGAGAGCAAAAAAGAGCTAAAAGTGAAATTGCACAGGTGAATCCAATTCAGAAGATACTAATGAACTATGTGGCTTCCTCATCCCGCTACCCTTTATCTGCTTCAGTCTGCCACACCTGCACTTAGCAACTCTCGTTCATTTGTATTCAATGATGTTTATCCCTTGGGAGGAAAGAGTGAAACTAGAAGAAAACAAAATGCTTTGATTTTAACAGTTCTCCTGGCTAAACCTGAGAGGAGGTTACCTTATTTTTTTTTCCCACCTCTAACAATTTTCAAAAGAAATGAAACAACAAACCTACCCATGAGGCTAATTCAATAGGATCTGCCATACCAATGGCAAACTATCAACAGCTAACTATATGTGACAGGGTTTAGGGGATTCATAATAATGTAGGAGATTTTACTTTTAAAAATAAATTTCTTATGAATATCTCTTTCAGTAGTAAGAAGATAGAGATATTTGGGCCTCCGGGTAGCGCAGGGGTTAAAGACAGCACTGTCAAGCTACCGCCAGCCACTGCAGCATGAGTTTGATACCCAGCCTGCCAGGGAGCAACCTACACAGTGAGGCATACCTCTCCTGTCTCGCCCACTGCTCCCCTCAGCAGCGTGTGTCAGTAGATCTGCCTCTTCTGCTCCCCACTCTCTCTGGTGGATCCTCTCACTGCCCCTCCCCATACCTGTGGCTTGCACCCCAGTTCTTGTATACATAAATAAATAAATCTTAAAAAATAAAAAAAGAAGAAGATACAGATATTTGTATTTTTACTGTCTTTTAAAAAGTCTTTTTGGGACCATGGAGATGGATCATGGGTGCCATGGTGGCAGGAGCATTATGGGAAATGCACCTGAGGGGAGAAATCCAATACTGTCCAAAAATTAACAATGACATAAGAAAATAAAATTTAAAAAGTCTTTTTGAAAAAAATCCTTAATCTCTAATTTTAATGATAATATATGTTCATTATAGAAGCTATGAAAAAACAGAGAAGTAATATTTTAGACATTTTCTCAGACTGTCTGACATTCTAGTCAGGTAGCCATTGGAAAAGGTCGAATCTTTTTTTCTAGACAAAAGTGAATCTGATTGATTGACTTTCACTGAGGCAATGTTGGTTTACACTGTTGTTTGCATTTTTGGAAGTCCAGGACTCCCCCACTTGGAGTGATGTTACCATAGCACTCCTACCATCAATTACCCGAGAAAAGTATCAGTCCCATAGCAACAGAAAACCATAGTCCCATAGTAACAGGAGAGTATTTTTTTTTTACAGATTTATTTATTCATGCATACAAGAACTGGGGTACAGACCAGGTGTGCAGGAGGGTGAGAGGATTCACCAGAGACAGAGTGGGGAGCAGAACAGGCAGACTGACGGAAATACACTGCTGAGGGGAGCAGCAGGTGAGACAGGAGAGGTCTGCTGCACCATGGGGGTAGCTCCCTGGCTGGGATGGAACCCGCGCTGCAGAGGCTGCGGACAAGCTTCACAGCACTGCGCTCAACTGCCTGCGCCACCAGGGAGCCCCAATAACAGGAAAGTATTTTTAAAGCTTTAAAAAATCATCTGTATTCTACCACCCAAACAAATCACTTAAAATGTTGAGCCAATCGTATTAGTCCTATTTAATAGAGAGAGATTCGAGTAGGTCCTGATAATCTCCCTAAAATTTTTTTTCTAGAGAAGAGATCACAATAGTGATATTTTATATTTACTCCTCTAAACCAAAGGTTCCTGAATATTTTTTGGGTCTAAGCACATATTTTAAATATTTCTCCCCTCCCCAGAACACTGATTCTAATAAACCATAAAAGTGATGGTCAAGGCTTATAGTAGGCAAAATCAATATAGAAATTATCTTAATCTAGTCACTAGCCCAGAGATTGTTTGACTATCCCTGCAAAAGCCTTACTAAGTTGACTCTAAAACAGAGAGAAGGTGAATTCTCTCATCATGACAGCGTGGTAGTAAATGGAATCTAAAGAGTAAAGTGTTGAAGGACACCCCGCGTAGTGAGCAGAAGGGCCTTGACCAGAATCCATAAGGCATGTGAAAACACATGCGTCTCGGAGGAAAACCTCTGAGTGAGAAGACTTGGTGTTGAGAGCCTGGAAAGTGACCTGCATGGAGTCAGGCTTCTACATCTCCACAGTCTGAGAATAACAAAATGGAGAGACCCTGCGCAGTGAGCAGAAGGGCCTTGACCCAAGTCCCTAAGGCATGTGAAAACACATGCGTCTCGGAGGAAAACCTCTGGGTGACAGGACTTGGTGTTGAGAGCCTGGAAGTGACCTGCGTACATCTCCACAGCTTGAGAATAACAAAAATAATGAGCGAATTTT
Organism: Talpa europaea; assembly: GCF_964194135.1. Classification (NCBI taxonomy): domain Eukaryota; kingdom Metazoa; phylum Chordata; class Mammalia; order Eulipotyphla; family Talpidae; genus Talpa; species Talpa europaea. Next base: position 32,147,424 of record NC_140075.1, on the reverse strand, counting down.
CCAGGCTCTGGCTAGGGGGCAATAAGATTATGTGCGTGAGAACTAACCACCTGGTACCCTATGTCTGAAGTAAATAGATAATAGTAAGAAAATAGACTAATCACTCATACATGTTATCATTATATGGTATGCTCTGATGTTACACCTGCTGCAATTAAAATAGTATATAATGAGCACTAAGACAATAAAGATTTACTGCATGCTGGACATGACAGTCCCCCATGTCTGATTTCCCTCACCGTCGTGTCCCAGGTCTCGGACTCACTAGAAGTCTACAGTAAAGGCAGAATTAAAGGGATGCTTTAGGCTCTCTCCATCCAGCAGAGAGTAAAGAAAATACCTGGCATTTCTTGATTTATTTTGGGAACTATGACTCCATAGAAAGACAAGTTCCAGGGCCTCCCTGGTGGTGCAAGGGGTTAAGATGCAACCTATGAAGCTATCCACAGCCACTGAAGCACAAGTGCAATCCCCAGCCAGGGAGGTACCCACATGGCACAGCAGACTTTTTCTGACTTGCTCGCTGCTCCCCGCAGCAGTGTATTTCAGTCAATCCGCCTGTTCTGTTCCCCACTCTGTCTCTGGTGAACCCTCTCACCCTCCACATCTCTGGCCTGTACCCCAGTTCTTGTATGCATAAATAAATCTATATAAAAAAAAAAGACAAGTTCCATTGTAACCTTAAGTGTGACCTAAAATATACCACACAAAAGGGAAGAATGAGAAAATGAGTGCCTGCTCATCAGCAACCAAGTATAGAAGTCAGAGCATCCCCTAACGAGAACTGCTCAAAAATAGTCTTAAAATGGGGACAGGATCCACTGTCAGTCAAGACTCACACACACACTGACATCCTGCTTCCCAAGCATTCTATATGTACTCAGGGCTCATATAATAGCAAGGAAGTGTTATATTAAACAGAGGTGGGAAGGAAGATGTCTTATTAACTAATAAATTAAGAGAAATTAGCAGTTTGACCATGATATAACAGATACTCTAATGGACAGCAATTATCCAATGATACAAGGAGGATTAATAGTATATAATCTTGTGCCATCCTGAATGTATGTGGGGTATATGAGCAGGTCCCCACTCTTGGAAGCAACTAACCTTCCTGGAACTATCAGCTGAAAGACAGGAGGGAACACAGGGTGATGTGTGCTTGCTTTGGACTTAGCTGGCATTGAGTTTTTGCTGAGTATTTTTGAGCATCCTGGAAGCAGAAAAGCAAAGAAGTGTCAAGATTTCAGAGAGATTATATCTAAAAGGGACCGTATATCTCTAGATCTCAGGACGCAACATAGAAACCGTTCCAGCCCAGTTACCCTGAAATGATTATAAATGAAATGAAATACTTCAAGAAAAACAGGGTTCAAGGAGAACAGATGAGCCAGTGACAAACTACACTCTGGCGAGGGATCAAAAGAATTAGAATACAGTCTCAACCCTTAACCTGAGACCAGTTCCTTATTTGCAAAGTACGAATAGTAAAACTACTTGACCATCTATCAGGGTAGTGTGAGATTCAAATGAGAAAGAATAAAAGAAGTTTACGGCATATTAAAAACTATAAAGTTGTTTTTCTTTTTCAATTATTTTTTATTTATACAATAGCTGGGGTACAGGCTAGAGGCGTGGGAGGGTGAGAGGATTCACCAGAAACAGGGCAGGGAACAGAATAGGCAGACTTACTGAAATACACTGCTGAGAGGAGCAGCGAGTGTGACAAGAGAGGTCTGCCGCGCCATGTGGGAATCTCCCTGGCCAGCCGGGAATCAAACCCACGCCAGAGGCTGTGGAGAGCTTCACAGCGCTGCGTTCAACCTGCTGTGCCACTGGGGAGGCCCCAGAAACTATAAAGTTCTATATAAATTTGCAGAATATTATTTTATGATTGTAAAAGGAAATCAGAATTTCTGAGTCACTATTTTCTTATCTGAAACAAGGGAGTCCAGATTATCTCTACGTCTTGGAGTTTTTAAAGTTGAAGGATTTTATAGGAGATATGTGTTATGCTAAGTCAAAGCAATGGTCAAAGAGCTCAGTAATCGGGCCTCCCCTGGTGGTGCAGCAGTTGAGTGCTTGGCTGGGAAGCTGCCCGCAGCCTCTGCAGCACTGGTTCGATCCCCGGCCACTGGCGAGGGTCCCACATGGCACCACAGACCTCTCCTGCCACGCCCGCTGCTCCCCTCTGCAGTGTATTTCAGTCAATCTGCCTTTTCTGTTTCCGGCTCTGGTTCTGGTGAATTCTCTCACCCTCCCACGCTTCTGACTGTCCCCAGTGCTTGAATAAATTAAAAAAAAATTTTAAAAAATTAAAAAAAAAAAAAAGAGTTCAGTAATCATCATTCTACATTTTGACAGTAGGGAGCAAAGTGATACAGGAGAACAATTTAGATGTTTTCTTTCCCTAAAGGTAGAGAATGGTTAGACGAGTTGAGAGTTAAAAGCTATTTAATTTCAGCCTAAAGAAATGAAGAATAATTTTACTTTCTTTTCTATCAACTATGTAGTTATTTAAAATATGAAAGACAATACTATGCTTTCTTTATTTATTTAGAGATTTATTTATTCATGCATACAAGAACTGGGGTCCAGGTCAGAAGTGTGGGGGGTGAGAGGATTCACCAGAGTGGGGAGAACAGGCAGACTGACCGAAATACACCGCTGAGGGGAGCAATGGTTAAGAGGTCCGCTGCGCCTTGTGGGTAGCTCCCTGGCTGGGTATCAAACTTGTGCTGCAGTAGCTGTGGACGGCTTCACAGTATTGATGCTTACCGGTACTGACGCTTAACCCCCTATGCCACCAGGGAGGCCCCAACTATGTTTTATTTTTTGGTGAGTTAGAAAAGAAGCTTATTGTAGATGAAAGTACACACTCAAGAGTGAGTGTGGGCAGATTCAGAGGAGACTCACACAGTCATTGTATTTTTTTTTTTTTAAAGATTTATTTATTTATTCATACAAGCACTGGGTACAGTCAGAAGCGCGGGAGGGTGAGAGAATTCACCAGAGCCAGAGTAGGGAACAGAACAGGCAGAGTGACGAAATACACCGCTGAGGGGAGCAGCAGGCATGGCAGGAGAGGTCTGTTGCACCATGTGGGACCCTCACCAGCGGCCAGGGATTGAACCGGTGCTGCAGAGGCTGACGGCGGCTTTGCAGCCCAGTGCTCAACCGCTGCGCCACCAGGGCAGACCCTGCATTATTTTTTAAAAGATTTATTTATTTATTTATTTTAAAAGATTTATTTATTTATGCATACAAGAGCTGGGGTACAGGCCAGAGATGCAGGGGGTGAGAGGACTCACCAAAGACAAAGTGGGCAACAGAACAGGCAGGCAGACTGAAATACATTGCTGAGGGGAGCAGCGGGTGAGATAGGAGAGGTCTACTGTGCCATGTGGGTTGCTACCTGGAGGGCCGGGCATTGAACTCGTATTGCAGAGGCTGTGGATTGCTTCATAGTGTGGTGCTTAACCCCCTGCGCCACCAGGGAGACCCTGGAAGATTTATTTACTTATGCATACAAGAACTGGGGTGTAAGTCAGAGGTGTAGGGGTAGGGGTGAGAGGATTCACCATAGATAGTGGGGAAAAGAACAGGCAGATCTACTGAAATACACTGCTGAGCAGTGGGCAAGACAGGAGAGGTCTGCTGTGCCATGTGGGTTAGCTCCCTGGCCGGCTGGGGATTGAACTTGTGCTGCAGTGAATACTGATAGCTTGAATAGCACTGTGTCTTTAACCCCTGTGCCAGGAGGAAGGCCCCCACAACTACTGTATTTTACAATCAAACATTCATATATAGTTACCTGGAAAACACAGAGAATATCTAAATTTTAATTACTAAAGTTTAGACTTTGGTTATGGAGACAAAAACAAAAGTGAAACAGAAGTGATCCTGCCCAAAAGTAAAATGTAATGAGTACTCCATCCTACTAGGTGGTAGGAAGTGTCAGAATTTGTTGTACACAAGTTACATGAGCAAGTAGCCAGGAAAACCACTGTATTACACATTCTTGTAATGAGATTTTAATAGTGTCTAGATAAATGAGGTACAACTGTAGGGTTATTTACATAGCCAAGAACTAAGGTTAAAAAAAGGCTTGTAAGCAATCCAAACAGCTGTTGTTAAGATCAAATACTAAAGCAGTGTTCCAACCTAAACTCTACCCAGTCCCCTGGTTTTCTGACCCCAGAGATCAGACACAGGAAGTTAGAAGGAGAGCAGATTACTAAAAGACAACAATAATCACTTTTTACTTATAGTAACAAAGGAGCGAGAAAAAGTATAAAAAGCAGTAGCACACAGCTTGGTATCTTGGAAGTCATTACTACATAGTGCAAGAGCTGCTATTCATAATCATGACAAAATGAGCAAGAAAAATTTTATAACATCAAAGGAATTTTCAAAGAGTGTGTTTTAAATATTTTAAGCCTTTAAAATTTTAAAATTTAGTTTAATTATTGGGATAATTCATCCATATGGAACATCTTGTTCCAGAGATATTGTGTGTATGAAAACGTCACTAAAGCAGTATATGTACAGGAAAACATTAGCCTAGCAATGAAGGCTGTTATGGAAGTCTCTGTTAATTATCTGTGTGGTAAAGTAATAACAAAATGTTCGTGAATATCTAAGCTGACTTCCTGAAAAAGCTATTAGTAAATGAATTTAAGTTGTACTTTTTATCAAAATGTTCTATTAATAAAAATATTGGCTCCAGCAAGAGATAACAGACTGTATAGGAGTGCTACTAGATCAAAGTGGGAGAGGCTGAAAGATTAGATGGGATAAGAGAAAAGAGAAGTTTACGAAATAAGGTAGGAAAATGAAATGGGAGAAAGTAAGAAGAGGCCAGAGTCTTTAAAGATACAAATGGGGGCATAAATGAAACCAGGAAGGCTGACAAAAGTTCTAGGGAGAAAAAAAACAGGTGTGACAAGTGTTCAACTACAGGAATGGGCCTGATTCTTCTATTTCTGAAAAATGTTAGACACATGAAGTTTTGTAGAATAATAATTCTTGCTTAAGCAGAACGTACTGGACCATAATCTGGCTGTCTCCTTGCTTTGTCTAAAGTAGCTGCATTCAATGTAAACAATAAGAAAAAAGTTTTATTGGTAACCAATGTGAATTCTTACTGGTAGCATGTAAAAATCTAGGCTTTCTTCTCATCTGGCTGCAGCTATCTGTTTCTATACAATCCACTATGTTTCTAAACAAGGTTATGAACTACTTGATTTAGGACTGTTTTCCCCTAACAATGGACTTTTTATTTTGGTCATTTGTTTTTTAAACCCCTTCTCATAATGGAGCAATTTCTAGTTCTTGTCCTTATAACTTTATTTTTCCTCCTTGCCAGCCCTGTTTACATCTTTGCTGGTGATATAAACTGCTTTCAGGGACAGAAATGACAGCACCAATATGCCACACCACAGCATTATGACCTACCATTTACCAAGTCCTGCTTCCCAGGCTTGGTGAATGTAAACCTTATTAGAAGAGTCCTGCTTTTTATTTCTAAATGTGCCCCAAGGTATCATCCAGGATAATATACAAGTATATTCTCTTTCATTAAACTTAGGGTTTTTTTCCCTTCCTACAAAGGTATTATATCGAAACATCTACTATTCCCTAATTTAAACCTATGATAAGGTACAATGCACCCACTTTTTTCTGGACAGGAAACTTTCTTTAAAAAAAAAAAGATTTATTTATTTATGCGTGTAAGAGTTGGGGTGTAGGCCAAAGGTGTGTGTGTGGGGGTGAGTGGATTCACCAGAGACAGAGTGGGGAACAGAACAGGCAGACTTGACAAAATACACTGCTGAGGGGAGCAGCGGGCGAGATAGGAGAGGTCTCCTGCGCCATGTGGGTTTCTCCCTGGCCAGCCGGGGATCAAACTTGTGCTGCAGAGGCTGTGGATAGCTGCATTTTAGTGCTTAACCCCTTGCACTATCAGGGAGGCCCAGGACAGGAAACTTTCTTAACCTTCTCTCTATTCCTCCTCTCCCCTCCACTTCCCATCAATCACTTAATTTCTAAAACATCTTAAAATCATGTTTCTCCTAATAAAAAATCACCCATTAAACCTTTTTTTAAAAAAAAGATTTATTTATGCATACAAGAGTTGGGGTACAGGCCAGAGGTGTGGCGGTTGAGAGGATTCACCAGAGATAGAGCAGGGAACAGAACAGGCAGGTTGACCCAAGTACACTGCTGAGGGGAGCAGTGGGCGAGCCAGGAAAGGTCTGCTGCACCATGTGGGCAGCTCCTTGGGTGGGATCAAACCTATGCTGCAGAGGCTGTGCATAGCTTCACAATGCTGTGCCCAACCTCTTGTGCCACCAGGGAGGCAGCCATTAAACCTTTTAACTCAGTTATTCTTGGCCATTTTCTGTCCAACTAATCTGAGGGGACCTATATGCTTCTTCCTATTCTATTCACTGCTAATGACAAAAAAAAAAAAAAAAAAAAAAAAAGAGGGTAGAAGGGTTGGGAGGTTTATTTGAAAAAGGTCCACAGTAGCATCTGTCAAGTAGGCTCCATTTGACTGAGAAATGCTGCTATAACAAACTTTTGAAAGGTTAGTTTGTAGTTGATAAAGACAAAAAATTCACAGCAGAAACTAGACAGTATAGCAAATTTTACTTCAGTATGTGTTTTTTACCTACAGAGATCTACAAATATTCATGGTGAGGGAAAACAAGTAAGATTTTTCTGTCTCAAATTTTATATTCTAAGGATCTGTCTGAAGTCTCCTACCTACTCTAACATCACTCTATAGCAGCCATAAACCTGAGTTCAAAATAATACTTTTGAGTTCTCCAGTGATTAACAGGATTTAAAAAAAAAATTTAATCCATATAAAGGCAATTTTCTTTTCTTTTTCTTTTTTTAATAAAGATTTATTTATGCATACAAGAACGGGGTACAGGCCAGAGGTGTGGGGGGGGTGAGAGGATTCACCAGAGACAGAGGGGAACAAAACAGGCAGACTGACTGAAACACACTGCTGAGGGGAGCAGCGGGTGAGTCAGGAGAGGTCTGCTGCACCATGTAGGTAGTTCCCTGGCTGGGGATCCACCTTGTGTTGCAGAGGCTTTGGATAGCTTCATAGGTTGCATCTTAATCCCTTGCACTGCCACGGAGGCCCAGAGGCAATTTTCTTAATTGTCCAAAATAATGAAATAGATGCCCTAGCTTGGAGGTGCTCTGCGTTAAGCTAGTAGTCTGGGCTAAAAAGTGATAATGCAGATCAAAGAACAGGGAGCTTTCAGAATGTCCACGATCCAGAGGCTCCTATGCCCAGCAGGGAGTGGGAAAGGAGAAGAGCAGAGCTGCAAGAAGCCCATGGTTCTGAGGGCTGGGACCAGAATAGTAGCAGGAACCAAGAACCTTGTGGGAGGAGAGTTACTGAAAACCTTGATCCTCACTGCATGGCTTGCCTGTCAACCTTTTCTCTTACATATGCATAGATATTTGGATGAGACTCGAAGGTAAGGACATTGAGACACGATTAAGCTGTGAGTGGCTATGAGTGACAGAGGGAACTCTGAGTAAGCAGTAAACAGCGGACACTGAATCTACTCAAGCACAAGTTCTGGGTTCCTCAAGTGCTGTGGAGGTGCTACACACTGCCCCCCTTGTAGAAGCTGAGAAAAAGGATGAAGGGTAAGTAACCGCATACTTAGGACTCTGATCTAACAATGGGAATATGAAGTCAAAATATTTCCAAGTGTCTCAAGAAACTGCAGACTATAAACATGCTATGATGCATTCCAGACATAACACAGTTTCAAACTTAACAGTATATGAGGGAAGGAGTGTGGTCCACAGAACTGACTTTTGAAACACAAAAAATAAAAGATGTTCCCGCAGGAATAATGGGAAAGGAAATTATTCAAGATCTTCTTGTACTGTCTATGCATTTTAAAAAGTAGAAAAACAAAGAAAGCAAATTACTTCACAGAGCACTCTGCTTTTCTAACAGATTGGGTTGTTTTTTTTTTTTTCAGTTTGAGAGGAATTAAAGCCCCTCCACTAAAAATAAAAGAATGAAAGTTGCATATTCACTACCTCTTGCTGTGGAAGGCAATTTTAGGCCTATTAAATTATTTAAGATTAAGAGAACATCGCTACAGTCAATCAGAATGCAATCATTCCTAATTTGCATCATTCCTAATTTGCATATGCAGGGTACTGGTAAATACTATTCTAGCTGTTAATTAAATTTCTTTATAACAAAAAACTCTTTTTACTTAAGTGGAACTTCAGGCTAAGTACACTTGTTAAAAATATTTTTCTTGACTGCAGGACAAGAGATTAAGCACGAAGGTGAAATCCAGCCTCTCTCCAGGAAATTCTTAAGGGGAAAATAAGGTATTTTAAATCAAATGGTAAACATGTAGGAATGCTTAAAGACCACAGCCTGTAAATCTATCTTTCATTAAGGTTCTGGATCTTTTAGGGCCCTGTTTGGTGGATAGGTTAGGAAAGTCAGCTTGATTGAAACAATGAACAGTCTGATTTTTCTCTTCTAAAAGTCAAGGCCAAAAATTGAGAATACCAGACAGGAAGGGGAAAGGTGAAGAGCAAAGGGGGTAGGGGCGCAGTGGACTTCGGTGGAGGCCCGCGGGCGTGGGGGTGGTGTGGTAACATACATTTGAAGAGGTGTGGTCCTAGACCTCTAAATCAGTGTTGTAAACCATTGTTACCTCAATTTTTAAAAAGTCAACGCCATTATTCTGAGAAAAGTTCAATCTATTGAAGAAAACATTTTGTCTAGCTGAAGTATTTCCCAATAAAATAAGGCATCCTGGTAGAAATTCTCTTCTAACATGGAAGTGAGATTAAAGAGATGAGAAAAAAACAGAGAGAAAAGAGCTAACAAATCGTGCCCTTTTGCAATAGGGCTGAAAAGAGACTAAAGCCACGAATGTCCTGCAAAGGCATCCAGTAAAAACTGCTAGGTACAAGGAACATAACTAATCAAGAGTTTTCTTACACAATTTTCTTTCCCTAAGAAATTCTTACAGATCTTACATTATAGGTCTCAGCTTAAGGAAAAGAGACTGCCAGGAGTCATCAACTCAGGTCCCCTCAAAAACCTGTTTGTCCCAAAGCCCTAGTATCTCCACACTCACCTCATCATCACTGTCAGACGTTTCAGAGTCTGAGGACGCTGCAGGCTGACTCACAGGGGGCTCCTTCTCCTCAGAATCACTACGTTTCCGCTTTGCCAGCGACAAGAGCTCCTAATAGGGCAGAAGCAGTCACATGAGTTTTGTTCAACAGAGAAAAAATATGCAAGAATAAAATGCCTACACACCCTACATCTCTTCTACCTCGCTGTGCTTTGAATTAATGGGAAATGTATGCTTGAATGGAATAGATTAGAAAACTCAGCTGGAGGCTATCCCCATGTTGTCACTATCTCCTCTATCAGCTACAGAATTACTGATTTTTAAAAGATTGATTTTTATTTATTTATGCATACTAGAGCTGGGGTGTAGGCCAGAGGTACAGGGTGGGGAGGGGTGTGAGAGGATTCACCTGAGTGGGGAGCACAACAGGTGACCTGGGGCCTCCCTGGTGGGAGGAGCTAAGTGTCAGCACTATGAAACTACCCACAGCCACTGCAGCAGTTTGATCCTCAGCCAGGGAGGTGACCCACATGGCGCAGCAGACCTCTTCTGACTCGCCCACTACGCCCCTCAGCAGTGTATTTCAGTCAATCCACCTGTTCTGTTCCCCGCTCTGTCTCTGGTGAATCCTCTCACCCCCCACACCTCTGGCCTACACCCCAGTTCTTATATGCATAAATAAATAAAATAAAATCTTTTTTAAAAATCTTAAAAAAAAAAAAAGGTCTGCTGTGCCGTGCCATATGCGGGTTAGCTTCCTGGCCTGGGATCGAACTCAGGCCACAGTGGTGATAGTGCTGAGACTTAAACCCTAGGCCACCAGGGAGGCCCTTTGAGGTCATTTTTAAATGCTTAATCCAGAAAAAACAAACAAACAACAACAACAAAAATACTCAGGGTCAGACAACAAGCAGTAAGTGTGCTGGCCACCACATCAAAAAATTTGACAACCCAATATTCCCATTCAGAAACAGTGCTTTGTGCTGGTGGTAATATACGAGGGAAGAGAGAGGAAGGGATATGGCATTAAATCTCTGACAATCAGGCTTTGCTTTCTCACTTGGTTCCCCTTTCCTGTTACTTCTTTGCCACTCTCCCCAATCACTAGATGGCAACAAAAGGATACTATCCCTGTCCTTTCTCTATGCTAATTGCTGAGGCAATGATACAGAACTAGATGCCAGACACTTTCCTAAGTATCTAATATTTAATATTAAAGTAAACCTTTAAAAAAGATTTTATTTATTTATGCCTATAAGAACTGGGGTACAGGCCAGAGGTTGTGGGGTGAGAGGATTCACCAGAGATAGTGTGGGGAGCAGAACAAGTGGATCTAGTGAGATTCACTGCTGAGGGGAGCAGCGGGCAACACAGGAGAGGTCTGCTGTGCCATGTGGGTAGCTCCCTGGCTGGGGATTGAACTCATGCTAGCAGTGTATCATCTCTGAGCTACCAGGGAGGCCCAATATTAAACTTCAAGGTAAACCACAACAACCTTAAGGTAAGTATCATTATTATGCCCATTTAAAGATAAGAAACTGAGGAGCAGGAGAGGTTAAGTAACTTACCCAAGGTAACACAGCTAGTACATGGTAGAGTCAGAATTCAAACCAGAGCAGATAGAATCCTAACTCCTAATTTAGTCATGGTTTACTAGTCTAAAACATTTTTCCCTTCTGCCAAAAAAGAGAAGAATACAACCGATAAATACCAGTGGTATTATTCCTTGATGATGATGGTGCTGTACAATTATAGGTCAAATGCCAAGATAGATTTTAAAATAATATATTGCTACAAAGAATGTTTTCTTCTTCCAGTCTCTTCTCTTTCTATTTTAGGAGTATACCCTCCTTGGCCAGAATGAGAAAATGACCTTCTCAGATTAACAGCTGACACACTCTCTTCTTTATAAGCAGTTATGAAATGTTACTCTTGTCATTTCATTAGAGAAAGCTAGCATACCAACTTCCAGAAAATGCTGAATATCACAAGAACATTCTACTTTTTCATATCAAAATGGCAACCCTATAAGCCAAATGCAAATTACAGTAATACTGTCTTTAGAACTTTAAGTATAATTTACATAGTCATTTTACCCTTTCTTATGTATAGGTCCATGAGTTTGACAATTATACAGATTAATCACTCCCACAATCAAGATACAGGACAATTTCAACATCCCTGCAAATTCCCTATACTCTTCACATCCCTCCCACCATCCCACGGCAACCACAGACCATTTTCTGTCCCTGAAGAGCTGCCTGTTGTAGAATGTCATATACATGGAATCATGCAGTGTGTGATCTTGTCAGTCTGGCTTTTTAGCATAATGCATTTGAGATCCATCCACAAGTGGCATGTATCAATAGCTTGTTCCTTTCATTGTTGAGTAATCCATTCACTGTATGGATGTATCACACTTTGTTTATCCATTTACCAGTTGAGAAGCATTTGGGTTGTTTCCATTTTGGAGCTATCATATGTTCATGTGTAGGCTTTGTCTATACACAAGTTTTTATTTCACTGGGGTAAATGTAGGATTGGGATTCCTAGGTTATATGGTAATTTGTATGTGGTCTTTACTATTACCCTTTTCCCCTATTACCTTAGTGCAAATTTATAAAATTTAAAAAGACTTCTGGTAGGTAATCTCTTTCCTAACCTGTTGAGGCTCACAAATGCACTAGAATTCTGTTTGAAGGCCAACTCATTATAATAGGAATATGGATATGTTATCAATCAAATCCTCTCCCAAAACATTAACAATCACATGCAATAGACACTTATTAAAAATTACTGTAACTAAAGATGTTAGTACTGCTTTTTTGTTAAAGAGGTTCCATTCTATACCAAAACCTATCAAATACCTCTCCATCAACAACTGCATCGAATAGGCACAGACGCTCTTCTATGACATTAAATACTACATTTAACAACAGTATGGACATATCAAACATCTTTACAGTGTGAAAAACACCCTTTCTGTCACAAGTTCAGAACTGTACAGGAAGCTACTGATGGTAAGGCTACACTTTATAGTTAAGTCCTTTATAGTCTACTGAGGTTGATAAGTAGAGGAACAGACCAAAGTACAGTGGAAAGCTTTTTCCAACACTGCACATAGAAAGACCCCATCAGATTTGCCTACCTATAGGAGTTGGTTTATCCAATAGCTATATTCAAAAAAGTCAGTCTGACAGGGCAGTAGGTCCACCTGTAGTTCTCTCCTGCCAGCCCATTTCACTGTACTGCACTGGTTGAGATAACACTGCTGTGAGTCTGGTGGTTCTCTCTCCCTACCATCCCTGAATTTCATCTCATCTAGAAAAAATCTTGTCTACTTATCTTGACATTCCTCTAGGGGAACAGCAGTATGGGATGCCAGCATGTTACATCAAATTTAAGCTAACTAAAGATCTGCCTAAATTAATGCCAATGTTCAATAAACTACAGATATGGCTGTGTAGGATACCAAATCTAGCTTCTAGAGCAGTTTCTAGTGTGACTGGAGCTTAGCAGGCCAGGAGGGGAGAATGAAATGAGATGGTTTACAGGTAGGAAGAAACATTTCAATGTTTATAAAGCAGAATCAGGTGCACAGATTTTATTGAAGGCAGTGGGGGGACCATCATATGGTTTTAAACAGGGGAGTAAACATCCTCCCAAAGCTTTTTTTTATTTTAATGCATACAAGAGCTGGGGTGTAGGCCAAAGGTGTGGGGGAGGGGGTTGGGGAGGGAGAGGACACACCAGCGACAGAATGGGGAGCAGAACACTGGGAAATCCACTGCTGAGGGGAGCAGAAGGCCAGACAGGAGAGGTCTGGTCAGCTCCCTGGCCCAGGATCAGGATAGAACTTGTGCTGCAGAGGCTGGTGATAGCTTGATAGTGCTGAGACTTAACCCCTTGTGCCACGAGGGAGGCCCCACCCAAGGCTTTTTAAAAGAGCACTCCAACTGACAAATGAACAGACCTAGAGGGGTCAGGGTCAAAGTACAGAGAGAAGTCATAGGAATTCACAGCAGTGTCATCAGTGAATACTGACTTGGACAAAATAAGTAAGAGGGAAACCCAGGGAAACCTGGAAAGACTTGAGAGATGCCGAGGAAAGAGCAGTAATTCAGAGGTTTAAATATTAGATGTTAATTCCCATTCTTTCTTTTATATCCAAATTGTTGATGGAGGAAATGATTCCAACAGTGGCCACTGCTTACTTTTCAGGAGTAAGGAATAGAGCCACTGTGTGCATATATTGTGTGTCCCTATTTGTGGGACAGGGAGGTATTTGTTTTGTTGAATATACTTTTATTTTTTAAAAAAGAAATCAATGAACATATATACAAAAAGTGTGTAATTCCAAAGTGGCATTATCCTTTAACATTTCACATGACTGGTACTAAGTGTGGCAACTTTCTCTTCAAATTTCCAACAAAAGAATTATATTGTAAATAAAAACAATGCACTATATAAAAATGCCCCCAAATATTATAGTTGACAAAGTAAAATCAGTTTTCAATCCATTCAAAATAAAAGCTACATAAGGGCCTCCCCGGTGGCACAGAGGTTGAGCGCTGGGTTGCGAAGCTGCCCGCAGCCTCTACAGCGCCGGTTTGATCCCCGGCTGCTCCCTGGCCACCGGAGGAGGGTCCCACATGGCGTGCAGACCTCTCCTGCCGCCCGCTGCTCCCCTCAGCACTGTACTTCGGTCCTTCTGCCTGCTCTGCTCCCCGCTCTGGCTCTGGTGAATTCTCTCACCCTCCCGCGCTTCTGCCTGTACCCAGTGCTTGTATGAATGAATGAATGAATGAATGAATCTTTAAAAAAAATAAAAAATAAAAGCTACATAAAAGTAAAATAAATTTCCACTATTATTTGTTTTTACTTAGCTCCCTCTCCTAATATACTTTCTTTAAAAAAAAAGATTTATTTTCTTTTTATTTATGCATACAAGAATTGGGGGGTAGGCCAGAGGTTCAGGGTGTGTGTGTGTGAGAAGATTCACGAGAGACAGAGTGGGGAGCCATAACAGGAGGATCTACTGAAACACACTGCTGAGGGGAGCAGCGGGCGTGAGACAAGCAAGATTTGCTGAGCCATGTGGGTTAGCTCCCTGGCTGGGGATCGAACTCAGGCCCTAGTGGCTGGTGAGAGCTTGATAGCTAAGACTTTAACCCTTGTGCCACCAGGGAGGCCCTGATATACTTTCTAACTAATGCTGAAAAGGAAAAGAGGGGCCTCCCTGGTGGCTCAGGGGTTAAAGACAGTGTCATCAAGCTATTGCCAGCCACTGCAGCACCAGTTCTTCGCAGCAGACTTCTCCTGTCTCACCTGCTGCTCCCCTCCGCAGTGTATTTCAGTAGATCTGCCTGGTCTGCTCCCCATTCTGTCTCTGGTGAATCCTCTCACCCACGACACCTACCTCTGGCCTATACCCCAGTTCTTGTATGCATAAATAAAAATAAAATGGAAAAGAAAGGAAATCAGTATTACAGTAGAAGGGTTGGAACAAGAACCCCCAAAATGACAATGTCCCTTATTTGTTGTTTTTTTAAAGATATATTTTAATTTATGCATATAAGAGCTGGGATATAGGCCAGAGGTACAGGGGCGGGGCAGGGGTGAGAGGATTCACCAGAGACAGAGTGGGGAGCAGAACAGGGAGATCTACCGAAACACACTACTGATGTGAGTAGCAGGAGAGAAAGGAGTGGTCTGTGGTGCCATGTGGGTTAGCTCCCTGGCTGGGGACTGAACTCATGCTGCAGTGGCTGTGAATAGCTTCATAGTGCTGAGACTTAACCCCTTGCGCCACCAGGGAGACCCCAATGTCCTTTATTTGTAAGTAATCCTACAATAAGCAGAAAAGTTAGAAAACTTTCCACATGGATGTGCCAAGTAGCATATGCTTATTCAAAAAAAATTTATAAAGTGCCTAGTATGTATCATACAGACATTATTTTCAATAAACTACTTGATGTCTCCACTCGGATATTTCCTAGACAATTTTAAACTCTACACATCCAAGACTGAATTTATGATCTTTGCCTTTATACCTGATCTTCCTCCAGGGATCTGTGTCATACCAGAACCTCCTCCTTCTTACCCCAACATCTAGTCCGTCATTATATCCTCTCAGACTTATATCCTGAACATCATGTCGAACTGAAGCTGCTTTCTGTGGTCTCCATAACCACCACATGGGTACACATCAGTCCTATTTTCAGTATTGACCAGGTGCATACCAGGCACTGTTCTAGGCGCAGGGATATTACAGTGAACAGGTAATCCTTCCCCTCCTGAGCTTCCATTCCAGGGATTCTTATGTTCTCCATCTCCTCTCACCTGGATTCCTCCATCTGCCACCTAATTGATGTCCCTTCTCCAGATTACTCTCCACATAGCAGCCTGGGCAAATTTTTATTTTTATTATTTTTTTAAAGATTTATTTGTTTATCCATAGAAGCACTGGGGTACAGTCAGAAGCATGGGAGGGTGAGAGAATCCACCAAGCCAGAGTGGAGAGCAGAGCAGGCAGACTGACGAAGTATACTGCTGAGGGGAGCAGCGGGAGGTAGGAGAGGTCTGTGCGTAGCGTGGGACCCTTGCCAGTGGCTGGGGATCGAACCGGCGCTGCAGAGGCTGCGGGCATCTTCACAACCCAGCGCTCAACCACTGGGTCACTGGGGAGGCCCTGGGCAAATTTTTAAAGACAAACTTGAATGCCTCTTCCAGCTTAAAATCTTCAATGGTTTCCTATTACCTTTACCATAAAGTCCAAGTTCCTTAACATCCTCAACATGACCCTGTAGTGGCTTTTAAACTTTTGAATTGGGCCCTACTGTATGACAAATTATACTTCACATCCCATGTACATGTATATGGAAAACACAAGCTTCACAAAACAATGCTTATCTTCACTAGATCTGACACACTTGATGCTTTCTATTGGACTCGTCTTCACTTGTATATTTCATGCTTGCTGTGGTCTACTAAAGTGACTTTTCCATCTTCAAAGGGTACAAAGAAAGATTACCTCAACTTTGTTTAGACCACTCATTCTCCAACCAGTTATATCCCAGTCACTCTGTGCTGCTTTCAGTTTCATGACGGTGCTAGCTCCTTCCTGACTCAGGGCTTTTGCACATGCTGGTCCCTCAACCATAAACATTTAAAACTCCCTTTACTCTTTAACCTTCTAATCTCGTTCTCCCTAAAATATATTTTAGATCTGTTTAAATGTCACTCCCAGAGGGCCTCCCCGGTGGCGCAGCGGTTGAGCGCTGGGTTGCGAAGCTGCCCGCGGCCTCTGCGGCGCAGGTTCGATCCCCGGCTGCTCCCCGGCCACCAGAGGAGGGTCCCACATGGCGCGCAGACCTCTCCTGCCGCCCGCTGCTCCCCTCAGCAGTGTACTTCGGTCCTTCTGCCTGCTCTGCTCCCCGCTCTGGCTCTGGTGAATTCTCTCACCCTCCTGCGCTTCTGACTGTACCCTGTGCATGTATAAACAAAAACAAAACAAACAAACAAATAAATAAAACATGCCTCTATAAAAAAAAATAAATAAATAAATAAAAATAAATGTCACTCCCAGATTTCTCAACCTGCTAAAGACGGAGCTTTCATATGATCCAGCAATTCCACTCCTAGGTATTTACCCAGAGGTGGAAATTGTATGGGGAATATAACCAAGATGAAAATGCATACATTGTGCAAAAATGATGTAAAATACACACACACACAAGTCACTCCCAGCAGGCTAGCACAGGGTCCCTGATCACATTCTTACAGTATCCTTGCTCTTCCTTGGGTAGCACAATTGCTGAGCAATCCCTATTCCTGTCTCTCCTTCTTCCCTTCTTATTAGAAGCTCCAAGAAGGTGGAAAGGATTTCCAGGTTGTTTACCTGATAGCCCTAGTGTCTATCACTAACACTTCTGTTGGAAGATAAATGATCTCTGCCCTTGAGGAACTATAGTCCTGGAAGAGAACTAGAAAGACGGTAACAAAACTGGTGTCAAAAGATGGATTTTGAATTTTTTCTAAATTGCTCTGCTAAAACTCCCATGGGACTCAATCTTCCTGGCACTACAGACACTATAAAGAAAAGTTGTGTGAAATAGCAAATGTTACATCACGCTAGATGCAACATTATGACACAAATTTAAAACTTCACAAGTTAACACTGACACTTCTAACAAGTTCATCCTAGACCAAACTTTGTTCTCATTAATACAAAGAAGACCATATTAATGACAAACACAACTTTTAAAACTTTCCAACTTTTATGTGGAAGGTTTATGGAAGGATACTTTGTAACACTAACTTTTTTTTTTCCACAAATAATGTCTGAAGGGACCTCCCTGGTGGCACAAGGAGTTAAGACTCAGCACTATGAAGCTATCCGCAGCCACTGCAGCACAAGTTCAATGCCTGGCCAGAGAGCTATCCACATGGTGCAGCAGACCTCTCTGACTCGCCTGCTGCTCCCCTCAGCAGTGTATTTTAGTTGATCTGTCTGTTCTGTTCCCCACTCTGTCTCTGGTGAATCCTCACCCCTAACACCTCTGGCCTATACCCCGTTCTTGTATGCATAAATAAATCTTTAAAAAAAAAAACAAACAAACCAAATAATGTCTGAAAATACTTCCTAGAAAATACTTAGGGGGTCTATTTTCCCAAAGATAAACTTTTAACTACTGAAGAATAGAGGAAAACAGTATATGACAGGGCCTCCCCGGTGGTGCAGCAGTTAAGCGCTGGGCTGTGAAGCTAACCACAGCCTCTGCAGTGCCGGTTTGATCCCCAGCTGCTCTCCAGCCACTGGAGGAGGGTCCCACATGGCGCGCAGACCTCTCCTGCCGCCCGCTGCTCCCCTCAGCAGTGTACTTCGGTCCTTCTGCCTGCTCTGCTCTCTGCTCTGGCTCTGGTGAATTCTCTCACCCTCCCTGCGCTTCTGACTGTACCCAGTGCTTGTACAAATAAATAAATCTTAAAAAAAAACAAAAACAAAAACAAAAACAGGATATGACAATATAATCACCATTTTAAATAAAAAATTATGAAATAAAGCAGCCCAGTATGAATGTAGCTCAATCTTTTTTTTTTTAAGATTTATTTATGCATATAAGAACTGGGGTACAGGCCAGAGATGGGGAGGGGCAGTGAGAGGATTCACCAGAAACAGAATAGGGAGCAGAACAAGCAGACTGACTGGAACACACTGCTGAGGGGAGCAGCGGGCGAGTCAGGAGAGGTCTGCTGTGCTGTGTGTGTTGCTCCCTGGCTGGGGAGCAAACTCCTGGTGCAGTGGCTATGGACAGCTTCATAGGTTGCGTCTTAACCCCTTGTGCCACCACGGAGGCCCTCACTTTTTTTTTTAGAAAGGCAGAGTAATGTTTTACAAAACTCTGGCTTCTTCATTAATTTAGATGCCTTTCATTTTATAGAACCCACTGCATAAATAGTATTCCATAAAGATATAATGATATAAATTATTTCCATTCCAGTACATAATAGAGGGGAGCCTAAAGATTTACCTCAAAGTGTGTTATTTTTCCCCCAAGAGGTGCCAAAGGCAATTTTAAATGATGAAGGGTACGGCGAACATTTAAAAAAAGGTCATTACCAGGTGACAAATTAAAAGAAATCTTTCCAATTCTCAGAGGTCTGAGTTTAAAAAAAAAAACAACAAAACTTTGAAAAAGTTAAACTACTCTGCCTCAGTTACTACATACCTCTTCCCATCAAGATGAAAGGAAAACAGGTTTCAGAAAAAGCATCCCAACAATTCAAATGGTTTTGGACATTGCGAAAACACAGCAGTTTTGTCTCCTTTCTCTCCCAAACTACTTAGGTGTCTGAAAATACGTGCAAGCAGACTGGTCTCAACCATTAACATAAATAAGTACCTGGGTTATAGCTGGTAAAAATGCAGAGTCCAGGGCTCCATCCCCTGAGGGTCTGACACAGTTAAGTCTGGAGTGGGAGCCCTTCTGCAGTGCATTTTTAAATAAGCAACCCAGCATCTTCTGGCACAGGTGGTCCTCCTCCCACCATCAGGGAAAAAACCAGCACAGAAGGCTCACTTGCCTCACCTGCATTAAGGACTAAGGTAGAGAAGCTCTCTGCCCACTTATGACTATGCAGGACCCTCTCTTTTCCTAAATAAACCTGTCCTTTTAAAATGAAAAAAAGAAGAAGAAGATGAAGATAAATAAATTAAAAAAAAAAAAAGGACTAAGGTGGAGATAATATTTCTGACATAATGGCTTAGATCCCCTTCTGGAAAAACCCAGGACAAAGGACCGCCTTACTAACTGTGCTCTATTCTCCAACTAGACACTCAAGAGATTTGTCATGGTTTGTTCTTTTCCACAAGGACCATATAATCAATAGCAAGCACAATGTCATATTCCCAATGAAGACTGAGAACTAGTTGGGGCAGCCCAAGGTATCTTGGGCAGGAAAGGTCCAGGATGTGTTAATTTTGTTCTGAAGATTCCTAAAGACTCCTGCCTCCCCAAAAACAAAAACAAAAACAACAGGCTGATAATATCTGCTGAAAGTCTCTGGTGAAAACTTCTAGAGGGCATACTTCTTTTTCTTTGAATCCTGAGAGCCTGACAAAGTGCTGAACAGCTAGAAGGGCCTGGCGGCTCTGGTAGGATGTACAGGGGAAGGGAATTTTGATAAAGTTCCCATCCAATTAAAAAAATGCCAGTGAGTGGTTGAAGAGGAAGGAGTTGAAATTGCTGTTAAAGTATACTAGGTACTACTTACACATTTCATACTTAGTCCTTTTTTACAAATAGATATGAAGAGTTAGGTTTAAAGTTGCACTCCCCTCCAGTTCTCACTTTGAAAAAGCTGTAGATCAGGTAAAATCTCTACTAAATAAGGAAACTCTCAATTTATTTTGTCAGAATTCTGTGGAAAATGACTAAGGACAGAATAATTTGCAGCATTGTTCACATGTCATCAGAACAGTGTTAACAGTGCTTTACTAAGGGAATTCCCCAAATAATATATTTAATTGATGTACCAATTTCCTTTAAGTCATTCAATGTACTTTACAAAGATGATTTCTAACAATATGGAATACCATCACAAGATATTATTCTTATTTTGCAAGATGAAAAAAGGTTGGTATATGGAAAGAGTATATAGGCCTGTAGTCATGCAGATCTGGATTCAAATTCCAACTCTACCACATACAAGTTGTGTGAATTTAGGAAATTACTGAACTTCTTCAACTTCTGTTTCCCCTGTATATACAGTGAAACCAACTTCACCATAATTTGAAAACTTAAAGATGTAAACTTAATAAATAAGATGACTACTTCACCCCTGACACTATTTAAATGGCAGGTAAATTTATTACCAGAAACATCAGAAAACTGTAAAATTGTAAAAAATAATAATGACAAGGTCCTCCCAAATATCACTCTAAAATTATCAAACAAACTTTCCCAATCAAGAATATTTTTTTTCATAGTTTTGTGAACTTAGGAGCCTTTCACATGAGATTTTCAACTTAATTTATAATGCCTATTCCAAAATGAGATTTCTATTCCTTTGACAGTTCTTCACTAGTCCCACTACTGCCCTAACTCCATACCACCATTTTCAAAAACAGCCCTGTTTTCAACAAATATTCAGGCCCTCCTCCTTAAAAACCTTTCCTTTTTACTGTCCTAATATTTTAGTCTGAGACCTCTTTCGAAAGCTTTCCTTTGCAAGTGCTTGCACCAATTTAATGCTTACAAGTACTTGATCCTTACAATAATAGCCCAATTAGACGAGGCTGATGTCATATCTGGACTGTATAGCTAAGACCAAAGATGCACAGCTAGAAAGCACCCTCGGCCAGCCTAGAACTCAGAATTTCCGATCCCTACTCAACTCTGGCACATCCTTTCTTTCTAACATTTATTCACAGAACATGGAAGCAAACCCTCTTTCTGTCTCCTGGTGGTTATCACCAGCGCATAGGACAGTACACCCGAGAGTACAGAGACAGTCCGGTGTACACGAGGGCACATAAACAGCTCCAGCAACCTCAAGGCATGGACGCTGAAAGTTACTTTCCACGGTCCCTGCACAATCCTGGAGGAAGGAAGAACTGCGGGGCGTGCAAGAAAAGGACCAAAGGCCGCGGCCACAGTCCCTCCGTGTCGCCCCGTGTATTTCCCCCCCGGGCCCTCCCTCCTGCCTGCTCCCCGGAGCTTTCCCGGCCCAACACCCCAGCGAGGGCCACAGCACCCCAGCGAGAACCACGACACCCCAGCGAGGACCACGGCACCCCAGAGGACCACGGCACCCCAGCGAGGGCCACAGCACCCCAGCGAGGACCACGGCACCCCAGCGAGGACCACGGCACCCCAGAGGACCACGGCACCCCAGCGAGGGCCACAGCACCCCAGCGAGGACCACGGCACCCCAGAGGACCACGGCACCCCAGCGAGGACCACGGCACCCCAGCGAGGACCACGGCACCCCAGAGGACCACGGCACCCCAGCGAGGACCACGGCACCCCAGCGAGGACCACGGCACCCCAGCGAGGACCACGCTCGCCCCGCGACCGCGGCTGCCCGAGGAGGTCCATGCCCGAGCCCCGCTCGGCAGGCGCGGCCGCGGCTCGGCACATGGGCGGGCGCCCCTCCGCGGTCCACACCCCCGGCCCGAGAAACTTCACCTCGGAGCCTCCCGGCCCGCCCGCGCCGGCGCCCCCGGCCCGCGCCCCGGCCCGCGCCCCGGCCCCTCCGGCCCCGGCCGCGGACGGGCTCCCCGGCTCCCCGCCCGCCGCCCCGAGCCGAGGCCCTGCAGCCGCCGCCCGCCGCCCGCCGCCCCGCCGGGCCCGGGGCTGTCCAGGCCGGGGGCGCGGGCGGCGGGCGGCGGGCGGCGGGCGGGAGGGAGGCCCGGCCCGGCGCTCCCGGCTCCCGCGGCCCGCCGAGCCCTCCCGCCGCCGCCCGCGCCGCCGCGGCCTGCCTCACCTGATCCAAGTTCTCGTCGCTGCCGCTGTCCTCCGTGTCCGAGTCGATCACCACCCGGCCTTTCCGCTTCTTCACCATGGTGGCGCCGCGGCCCCCGCGCCGGCCGCCGCCCGGACTCCCCGCCCGCCCGCCTGCCAGGGGGACCGCCACTGCCGCCGCCGCCGCCGCCGCTCGACCCACACAAAGGCGACCGCGCATGCGCGCTCCGCTCCGCCCCTGGCCCCGCCCCCCGCCCGGCGCAGGTCGTTCGCCGGCGCCCGGCGCCCCGCCCCGCCCCGCCCCCGACGCAGCGTGGGGGCGGGGCCGCCCG